>NW_020439033.1:88140-116938 GCF_000699045.2 Agrilus planipennis | reverse complement strand
ATTATAACGATTTTTACTTACCATAACATAAAAATTTAATTTTTAATATTATCAAACATATAATAAGCAACATAAACTATTTCTTCAAAGGATTGGATTTATTATTTTCATTAAAGGTTACTTTACGTTTAATTACAAATATGTTTGGAATGTTAATTGTTTTATTTGGTTTTTAAGGATTTAAATTTTATTGCTACATATTTACGTAAGAATTTTCTTATCAGTTAAATTGAATATCAAAAACAATTTTTAAAAATAAAAGCTTATTACTTGCGACATACCAATATGTTTAGGATTATAATTTAAGAATTAAAAAATGAAAAAGTTTACATAAATTTCGTAGTTTGTTGATACAAAACCTATATTATGCTTTTATTCAGCAACTAATTATAAAAAATACATAGCATATTCGTAATGATATAAAATACAATGACGTATTGTAGAAAACTCAAGTTTAATTCTGTTATAGTTGTATACTTATCAAACAGAACTGTGATATATTTAAAATTTTCTTTTGCGCGCTAAATTTGGTGCAAGTGCTGGCATCTGCGAGAGGGAAGTGTAAGGATAGGCTTCTATGTGTAGATAACGACCTTTCTATTGAAGCAAATGGACTCGTCCATTTCAACTGTAGTCGGTTGTGAAGTTTAGATGTTCCAAGTTATTTTCACTTAAAGTACATTTTCTGGTGTTGATTTTCATGGATTATTTTTCCAAAATGTATAAAAGTAGCTTACTCTTTCAGTGTCGTCAATAGTGCGTGTCGGTATTACTATTTTCATAAACAATTAGTTGCGCGAAGTTCAAGAGTAAGAAACTTTCTTAAAGTATAAACTTTTTTATTATTGTTAGTGTAAAGTAGTGTAAGTTGTTGGCTCCACCATCTTTGAATTTACCAACAGATAAAAATTCGAAGGGTGAGTTTCATATGTTGCTATTCCTGTTTCGAATCATTTTCGAAACCAAAAAGCAACAAGTTGCCAGCAGTTAATTAAGCCTTCCTCTATTTATTGTAATGATTACATATTACGAATTTTTATTATATTGTAAAGTACCTATGTATGATTAAACCCTCAGAAAGAAGTCATGCTGTTGAAGAAGATTGTTTTCTTCCTTCGTATGTGGCAGTTTCAACATTTTGAGTCGTTGCAGAGGAAATCAAGACGTTCTCATAAGGTGAGTTTTTCTTTTTAAGTTGTTCTATTTCATTTTGTAATTCGATCATTATTTGGCGGTCATTTTCGAGATTATTCTCGTAAATTTTGTATTGCTTGACAATCACATCTTGTTGGTTAAGCCTATAAAAGGATTGTAAGTAGGTACATGATACCTATACACAGTTGCGACTTATGATATTTGCCTACGTATTATTACCATTAACAGTATTAGAGTTAAATAACACCCTGAACAGTTGGGGTTGATGACCATTAGGGTCCTCACAAAAGTCTGTTTAATCATAATTTATTTTTGTATTTTATCGTAATAGCCCAGTCTGGCCTTGCCACAGAAGCCCCTCACTATCATTGCATGAGAGCAGTCCCCATCCTATGTCCTAACTTTAAGTTATATTTTTATCTCATTTTCTTTACCTCATCCTTATCCTCATTCTATTCTCTCAATAATTTCTCCCTAATGGGAGTAGTCCCCATCCCTCTTATATGCCCTAACCTCAAGCATTCCTCTCCTTATTCTATCCTATTATATTCTTATCTCTTTTCCCCACCTCATCCACATCCTATTCTCTCAAATAATTACTCCCCTAATAACATCCCAATGAGAGTAGTTCCCATCTCTATTACATGTCCTAACTTTAAGCGTTTCTCTCCTTATCATATCCAGTTGTATTCTTTTCTTATTTCTGCTACCTCATCCTCATCCTGTTCTCTCAATAATTACTCCCTAAATAACTTCCCAATGAGAGTAGTTCCCATCCCTTTTACATGCCCTAGCTTTAAACGTTTCTCTCCTCATCATATCCAGTTATATTCTTATCTCATTTCCCCTACCTAATCCTCCTTCTATTCTCTCAATAATTTCTCCCTGAATAACATCCCAATGAGAGTAATCCCCATCCCTGTTACATGCCCTAGCTTTAAACGTTTCTCTCCTCATCATATCCAGTTATATTCTTATCTCATTTCCCCTACCTAATCCTCCTTCTATTCTCTCAATAATTTCTCCCTGAATAACATCCCAATGAGAGTAATCCCCATCCCTGTTACATGCCCTAGCTTTAAACGTTTCTCTCCTCATCATATCCAGTTATATTCTTATCTCATTTCCCCTACCTAATCCTCCTTCTATTCTCTCAATAATTTCTCCCTGAATAACATCCCAATGAGAGTAATCCCCATCCCTGTTACATGCCCTAGCTTTAAACGTTTCTCTCCTCATCATATCCAGTTATATTCTTATCTCATTTCCCCTACCTAATCCTCCTTCTATTCTCTCAATAATTTCTCCCTGAATAACATCCCAATGAGAGTAATCCCCATCCCTGTTACATGCCCTAGCTTTAAACGTTTCTCTCCTCATCATATCCAGTTATATTCTTATCTCATTTCCCCTACCTAATCCTCCTTCTATTCTCTCAATAATTTCTCCCTGAATAACATCCCAATGAGAGTAATCCCCATCCCTGTTACATGCCCTAGCTTTAAACGTTTCTCTCCTCATCATATCCAGTTATATTCTTATCTCATTTCCCCTACCTAATCCTCCTTCTATTCTCTCAATAATTTCTCCCTGAATAACATCCCAATGAGAGTAATCCCCATCCCTGTTACATGCCCTAGCTTTAAACGTTTCTCTCCTCATCATATCCAGTTATATTCTTATCTCATTTCCCCTACCTAATCCTCCTTCTATTCTCTCAATAATTTCTCCCTGAATAACATCCCAATGAGAGTAATCCCCATCCCTGTTACATGCCCTAGCTTTAAACGTTTCTCTCCTCATCATATCCAGTTATATTCTTATCTCATTTCCCCTACCTAATCCTCCTTCTATTCTCTCAATAATTTCTCCCTGAATAACATCCCAATGAGAGTAATCCCCATCCCTGTTACATGCCCTAGCTTTAAACGTTTCTCTCCTCATCATATCCAGTTATATTCTTATCTCATTTCCCCTACCTAATCCTCCTTCTATTCTCTCAATAATTTCTCCCTGAATAACATCCCAATGAGAGTAATCCCCATCCCTGTTACATGCCCTAGCTTTAAACGTTTCTCTCCTCATCATATCCAGTTATATTCTTATCTCATTTCCCCTACCTAATCCTCCTTCTATTCTCTCAATAATTTCTCCCTGAATAACATCCCAATGAGAGTAATCCCCATCCCTGTTACATGCCCTAGCTTTAAACGTTTCTCTCCTCATCATATCCAGTTATATTCTTATCTCATTTCCCCTACCTAATCCTCCTTCTATTCTCTCAATAATTTCTCCCTGAATAACATCCCAATGAGAGTAATCCCCATCCCTGTTACATGCCCTAGCTTTAAACGTTTCTCTCCTCATCATATCCAGTTATATTCTTATCTCATTTCCCCTACCTAATCCTCCTTCTATTCTCTCAATAATTTCTCCCTGAATAACATCCCAATGAGAGTAATCCCCATCCCTGTTACATGCCCTAGCTTTAAACGTTTCTCTCCTCATCATATCCAGTTATATTCTTATCTCATTTCCCCTACCTAATCCTCCTTCTATTCTCTCAATAATTTCTCCCTGAATAACATCCCAATGAGAGTAATCCCCATCCCTGTTACATGCCCTAGCTTTAAACGTTTCTCTCCTCATCATATCCAGTTATATTCTTATCTCATTTCCCCTACCTAATCCTCCTTCTATTCTCTCAATAATTTCTCCCTGAATAACATCCCAATGAGAGTAATCCCCATCCCTGTTACATGCCCTAGCTTTAAACGTTTCTCTCCTCATCATATCCAGTTATATTCTTATCTCATTTCCCCTACCTAATCCTCCTTCTATTCTCTCAATAATTTCTCCCTGAATAACATCCCAATGAGAGTAATCCCCATCCCTGTTACATGCCCTAGCTTTAAACGTTTCTCTCCTCATCATATCCAGTTATATTCTTATCTCATTTCCCCTACCTAATCCTCCTTCTATTCTCTCAATAATTTCTCCCTGAATAACATCCCAATGAGAGTAATCCCCATCCCTGTTACATGCCCTAGCTTTAAACGTTTCTCTCCTCATCATATCCAGTTATATTCTTATCTCATTTCCCCTACCTAATCCTCCTTCTATTCTCTCAATAATTTCTCCCTGAATAACATCCCAATGAGAGTAATCCCCATCCCTGTTACATGCCCTAGCTTTAAACGTTTCTCTCCTCATCATATCCAGTTATATTCTTATCTCATTTCCCCTACCTAATCCTCCTTCTATTCTCTCAATAATTTCTCCCTGAATAACATCCCAATGAGAGTAATCCCCATCCCTGTTACATGCCCTAGCTTTAAACGTTTCTCTCCTCATCATATCCAGTTATATTCTTATCTCATTTCCCCTACCTAATCCTCCTTCTATTCTCTCAATAATTTCTCCCTGAATAACATCCCAATGAGAGTAATCCCCATCCCTGTTACATGCCCTAGCTTTAAACGTTTCTCTCCTCATCATATCCAGTTATATTCTTATCTCATTTCNGACCCCCGCGTTTCTTCTATAAAAGTAGAAATAAAATCTAAAATAATTTACCTATCTTTAGAGAGAGAAAGTTTAATGAGACAATACATCAAGAAATTAAGTTTCCAAAATCATTAAACCTTGACGTACAATTCAGACTTATTCTTTACTTAATTTAAACTATTACCGCGAAATTCTTTGCACTTCTATATATCTAGATTTAGTTTATACTGCAATAAATACAAACCTTCATTAACGCCGAATGCATTTTTGATACACACAACAACACCGATTAAAAATGGAAAAAGTTCCCACCACACAATTAATTTTACAAAGTTCATGACTGCACCGTACGTAATTTGTCGCGGTTAGACTTTTTCATGATAACCGAAAGTGTATTAAATAGATACCTACATAATAAAAATTACAATAAAGTGAAGCGTGCGCGACTTAACTCACTTACTTACAAAGTATTTCAAAAGATAAGACCTTCGTAATAATGAATATTATTTAAGTGCTTTCCCAATTGGTTACTTACATCGTACCTATATGGAATTGTATACCTTCGACGTGATATATTTACGTATTACTCCAATATATGTATAAGTGAATAATAACAATTTGTTGTATAATATACATACAATGTTATATGTAAATGCAAAGGTAATAGGCAACTAAAACTAGCGGTAGCATCAAAAGTACGGAAATGGGTTATATGGATATCATATAAATACATAATTTTACTAGGCTAACTGCAAATAGTAACATATTATGCGAGGAATGTTGACATTAACAGACTCCTAGCTAACCATGTATTAACATCAGACATATACGGTGTGATAACGTATTCATACAGACGTAATAGAAGTACATAATTGAGGAAATGTGATTAATCTACATACAATATACCGTATGCGAGAGTACGGATCTTAGTAATTAATTATGTCCATCTTAGAGATTGAAAAAGTAATTAAAACATGCGCCATGACAGTGCCAGTTTTCGTGAAATTTTTCTGCGAAAATTTATGAGTTCTTACAAACAACTTTCCAGTCATTTTTCGCTGGTCAGATGGAGGATAGATTAGCGACAAAAGAGAACCATCCTTAGGCGAAAAATTATAGTCCTACAGTATTTTTGTACGCCGTTTCTATTCTGAGATACTTACGCTATATGTAGTCCCAACTTGGCAGCTCTCCAGTCGTTTTTCGCTAGACAAATGCATGATAAACTAACGACAAAATAGGTAAATGACTTTCCTTCAGTGACAAAATATAGCAATTACAGTATTTTCCTACACTATCTCACTTCCAAGATAGCTATGTGTATCATCAGCTTGGCGGTTCTCCGGTGTTTTTTTACTGGACGGAATAGAAAGAGACTGGCGACAAAATGAGTAAAAGTAGCACCTTTCGGCGACAAATAATATCCCTTACAGTATTTTTCTACGTCGTTTTTGTTGTGAGATACGCCGTACGTGGTTCCAGCTTGAGAGCTCTCTCTAGTAGTTTTTCGCTGAACAGTTGGAGTATAAATTAGCGCCAAAATGGGTAACAGTACCATTTTTCGGCGACAAATTATACGGCACTTAAAGTATTTTTCTACGCCATTTGAACGCCGAGATACGCAATGTTTTGCGTAAGCTTGGCAACTCTCCTGTCACTTTTTGTTGGACAGATGAAAGATAAAGTAACGACAAAATGAATAAAATTACCATCTTTCGGCGACAAATTATACAGCACTTACTATTACTATAGTATTTTGTCTGTTACCAGTAATCGGTTGAAGCGACAAATTTTTGAATTTGGTAACAAATTAGCCACAAACTATAGTAACTTTAGAAATGACAAACATAATTTTGTCGTGCTAGCTTGTAATACCTGTAAAACAGACCATACTCACCATATACTTATCTAATTTCATTTTACTTGTTAAACACTGTATTGGAAATGGAAGAATAAGAAACATTATTTGTAATACAAAAAGTATTATTCAGACCAGATAAAATTACATTAAAATTGAAATAGAGCCATTACAATTAGAAAACTAAATATTAGGTTTATCAAGTTTGGCCTCTAAATGATACATTTGTAATGCAAGTGCGTTCCCNGAGATATGCTTTGTGTAATGCCCGCTTGATATCAAGCGTATTTTCTAGTAACCAGCTGGAGCAATACATTTTTGGATTTCGTAATAATGCAGCGACAAAAACGACTTACTTCCTTAGCATATAAAAGTCAACTTTAGTTGCCTTTACTTTAATAGTTGTTTCATCTCATATAAGGGGGGAATAGGGAAGTCCATGCGGTGTTAAACCATTTTTGAGGACAAGAAAGGAGACTTGCCCTCTTATTACCACAATACACAATAGATGAGTGTGTTGCGGTAATTAAGGGTGTGTGTAGTGACTTCCTTATTTTATTTGTGTTTTTAACACCACATTATTTTTTCTTTTGAAATTCCATAAAGTTTAAATTAAAAAGTTAGCGGGTTTTCAAGGGTTTATTTCAATTTTTTTATGGTACAATTTTTCAAAATAAATATAGATACTTCCTGGTATAGTTAATATAAAAATTCAGTTGATAGAATAAAATAAAGTTTTCTGATTTGTTTTTTTTAAAGATTAATATTAGTGGTTCATCATGTCTTCGTTTGTGTGATTATCCTAAAAAATATATACTATAATGTATAAAGAAACTTGGATCTTAAATTGATTTCAGTTTATATTTCTTATAACCGAAGTAATAGTAACCTTTGTCCAAAAATTAGGAAAAATTTTCATCTTCACTGGTTGATATTAAAGCTAATTTTTATAAGACTGATTGATACATTAAATTGCGTTTACTTTTAAATGTCATTAAGTACTAGCAAATATGTGAATGAACTGATCGATTTTTAAGATTTACATTAAAATTAAAATAATAATTTTACCTGGCGATAGCCATTTGGGGACCTGGTCAGTACACTCTGAAGATACGCTGGTTCAGTACTACTACTTGATGGCAAATTAAAAACTTCATTTATTTTCATTTGGGGGCTTTTCAGGAGATCGGGGGTATCGTTTTGATCTTGAACAACAAATTCCAAGTCAAAATTTAATTGCATTTATATGGGGTGGAAATAAACATACTGGGTGTTCTATTTAAAAGAAATAACAAAAATGTGTATTAAAGATAGATGAAGGTGTTAATACGTTGATTTTTTTTTCAATGGAATATTTTACAACAGGCGATGAAATATGATGGATACGTGACGTAACAAAATGACCAATATGGCGGATAGTAATCGCCATATTACGTCCTATTAAAAAATCTTTTCTTGACATAAAATGTTTTTGTTTAATAACTTTCTTTATGTTAAAAATTGTTTAAAAAATTAAATTTAAAGGAATTGTTTGTAAATAGGTATGCAACACATCGTACACTTCAGCATAAGAAATTGCTGATACTAACTTTCATTTACGTANTCTCTAAATAGCATCCCAATGAGAGTAGTCCCCATCCCTACTACATGCCCTAACTTTAAGCGTTTCTCTCCTTATCCCATGTAGTTATATTCTTATCTCATTTCCTCTACCTCATCCTCATCCTATTCTCTCAATAATTTCTCTCTAAATAATATCCCAATGAGAGTAATCCCCATCCCTATTATATGCTCTAACTTTAACCGTTTCTCTCCTTATCATATCCAGTTATATTCTTTTCCTTTTCTCCTACCTCATCCTCATCCTATTCTCTCAATAATTACTCCCTAAATAATAATGTCCCACCAGGGATTTATTTCCAAAAGTAATTACGCTATACCCACCTGCCTTGAAGATCATTTAGTTGTTGCAAATAAGAATTTTCTTTTACCATCCACTCCGCTTTTGCTTTATTTAATGCCAATTCGGTAGTTAAACACCTTGCTGACATATCTTGCAATGATGTTTGCAATTTTTTAATTCGTTGAAACAACATTTCTTCCTTTTTGCGGTAATCATCTAAACAAGAACTAAAAAATACCTTTTTTAGATACATAATGTTTCTCATATGTACCTAAATATGTATATTGATTAGGTAGTTAATTAGGTGTTTGTTATATCAATAGGTATGACCCAAGTATGACCCAGTCGTTACTATTATTGCTGTTTCTGCAAAATTTTTATTTGGTGAAGCATTAGCAATAAAACAAAATAGATGCTGAATATTAAAAATTAAATGAAAAATAAAAGTTTCATCTTTTTTTTTAAAATAGTCAAAAATCATGCACTCTTATAATAGCAGAATTTTTTTATTTTTTAATGTCTATTTTGTTTCATTACTAATTTTTACAGCTTCGCTAAACGAAATATAGCAGATGCATCTCGTACAATTAGTTATTTCTAGTGTCAGTGTCAAAAAAGTTTTTTAGCAAAATCGTTGAAAAAGTTAGTTGGTTAGTTAGTAGCACTATAATAACAATACACCAGAATTATATTTTTAGTACATACCCCATTATATAAAGTCAATAGTAAACAAAAGTGAACGTGCGACTTGTCTCGTAAATTACGTACCTGTATCGAAAAAATATTCCTTTTATTTCAGTTTCATTTGAGATGAATTAAATACGTACATGATAAGATAAAGAAAGACTCTGATAACGTTTATTGCTTAAAAAAATAACAAGCTTTAAAATACTTGCATCTTGAAAAACTGAAATTCTAAATACAACTAATTGGACTTAATTTCAATAATATCATTTCTTCTTATATCACATTTTTGGCGCATGTCTTTGTTTTGATTTCCTCTTCAAGTAAAACTTCTTGAGAAAATACGAAATGTTAGGAAGGAAAAAGATTATATAACATTTTTCTGTTGCTTCAAACCAGCTAACTCATTTTGCAGTTCTGTTATTCTTTGTCTCTCATTATGATAGTTTTTCTCGTATATTTGGTATTGTTGCATGATAACATTTTGCTGTTGCAATCTACGAAAAATACAAAACAATTATCTCCCAAATGCTTATGTATTAGATACTAACTTAAGTCAAACTTCTGTAACAACATACATACTGTTTTACATTTAATCCAATTTCTATTATATTTCTACTACTCTTCTTCAGAAATATTTATTTAACGTTAGTTACCTGTTTTCGAGTGCATTTATTTGTTCTTGATATTCCGATTCCTTGACTGCTGTTTCTGATCGAAAATCTAAAGACTTAATTTCGGCTCGTATATTTCTATCATTGAGCGATTCTAGCATGTCATTTAAATAGAAAATTTGATTGTAAAGTATTACTTGTCTCTCTCTCATTTTTTCTTCGCTTGACGGATAGATTGAAAAGCACTTCAAACACTGTCTAACAATAATGACACGAATACATAGAAAATAATAAACAATTTTCCTTTATAATCCAAATATTTTCTTCTTACCCCATGACATCAGGTTTTCTAACATTGAAGTGGTCTGATAACAATAAGTGTAAAAAGTGTAATACATAATTTATAATGTGCATTTTCACTTTTTGTCGAACGTTATCATGCACTCCAAAACGTTACGTATTTGATTGATAAGATAAAAGGATAAAGACCAGTCTTTCTTATCATATTCGTTTTATTGCAAAAAAAACTATTATAAGATTTGTATCATGTATCAGCATTATTTTTAATATAAACAAGATAAGTTTTTTCAGTAATTTAATTAACTAAAGATCGCGATTTCAATTTTACTATATCTCATCAGCACGCCATCGAAGCAACTCTATAAAAGCAAATTGATTTATGATCCTATTAGAGCCTTGCCCAACGAAAGAGGTAAAAAAAACGTTTTAAAACAAACTGACTTTATTATCAACATTTTAAATAACATTAATAACGATTAAAATGCTGAAAACTGCCGTGAAGAGCCCTCTTGGGGTAGAGCCTGTAGAACTTGTGGTAGCCCCGAAAGGTCCAATTTTGGCAGCGTAGCTTATTAAATATGCCACATACGTTTGTTCATGAGTGTTTTGAATTAAATGGGCCATTGGACCTAAAATCAACAAACTTCTAAACACCGTGGATAGAATAAGTTAAAAATGTTTATTAGAACGAGTAGAACAGAGTCAGTAATAGGCGATATAGGTTAAAAGGCTAGTTAGAGACATATTAGAAGCAGAAACAGGAGTCAAGAGGGGCAGAGGTAATCTTATATTAGATTAGAGTTCGCCGATAGAATAGGTTGCTCTGTTTGTCGTGAAACGCAAAGATTAACTCAAGCGGTTTTCAGGTCTAAGGCCGTATATTGATTATTATTTTTGGAATATAATAATAATTAAAACCTTTAATTAATTGTTACCTGTGGCGTATATGTGAACGTCCGTACCAGCATGGTAAACTTCGTCAGCCAAAACTGCTGCTTGTTGAGAATATTCAAAACTTTCGGTATCATTGAGGGCAGGGTCTAGCCTGGTGATCTCGCTGTTATTTACTGAGAACTGATAGTTATTAGGACCCCCCGTACCATATAACAAAGCAGTATAACTCATCCCATCCATCGGAGATGTTCCCGCGATTCCTGTAAGAATTGTAAACTTTAGTACGGTAAGATGCATTGAAAATAGACCGGTAGGCAACACATCATACGCCGGAAAATTGAATTGAATAAGCTTACCCAGAACGTTCGTTGTTCTATTCGGATATCCTGTCATAATCATGGAATGAGCATGATCCGCTGTAACTATTATCAAAGTTTCGTCTGCTTCGTCCTCCATCAACGTCAAAGTTGATTCGATAGCATCATTGAACGATTCTACTTCCCCAATTGCAATTCCTGCATGACCCCTGTGATGACCAAAGTCAATTAACCCTCCTTCTACCTGAATGCAAAATTTTAATTAAAACAGGGTGATTTTTCATTGCAAAAACAATAGTAAACATTGATGTTTCGATATCTCTAATAAATCGTTGTTCAGATTATGTAATTGCAAATGTTATACATATTTTCTCTTTGTTATTTAATTTAGTTACATACTTACCATTAGGAAAAATCCATTGTTGTCTTTTTTCAACACTTCTATAGCTTTGTCTGTCATGTCTTTTAAGGATGGCATTCCACTTGGGCCCTTGTTTCTGGCGTGTTCATATTTTAAATGACCGTTAGCAAAAATACCTGGATAATAACACATTATTATTACGATTTTTACTTACTATTCAAAATTAAAATATTTTTCATCGATTCTATTTAATTTGAGTTACTTTTTTTAACATTACCTAGCACGTACTCTGAATCAGTGTTCAAGTTGGTCAACTCTTCATTATTGTTTATTACAGCGTATTTAACACCTCTAGATTTCTTATCATTTTCCCAATCTTTGATTAAATCCCTTGCATCTTGACTATAACAAGACCACGTGTCCAGCGGATCAGCCTCAGAACCAGACACATTAGATTGCAAAACTTGTCTTCCTCCTCCCATAATAACCTATTATATTTAATTAAGAATCAAATATTTTTCGACATATGTATTTATACAACCGGTTTTATGTATAACGACATAACTTTTTTACGTCTAATTGTTTTACCTTTATATTTTTACCGGGCTCATCTTCTATAAGCTGTCGGGCTATATCCTTACAATGCCTTGAGCCCAAAGGAATTCTAGCCTCACACTCCCAGTTCCTATTTGGGGAATGAGCGTAAAGGGGTGCGGGAGTCGCATGCGTTACTCTTGTTGTTGTGACAAAACCTGCCAAGAATAAAGCAATGAATAGTGAGTAAGGCAACCCAACATACACGTCTGCGAATATTATACTAAAATCTATTCGTAGTGTAAGATGGGTTGCCTCCCTATATCCATTTAAGTGAACGATATTGTACAGTACCGTACCGTAAAATTAACAAAAGAGCTAAAAGTACAAGCGATATTGTACCTGTTGATTTTCCCGCGTCTTGAGCCCATTTCAAAACACTTTCAAGTTGAGCACCCTCTTTGAGGGAGGCGTCGCAGTCGTCCAAATCCACTGTTGTATCCACCCCCACAGTTTTGTGATTGACTTTGACTCCAGAAAACATAGCTGTGGCTGTACTACAAGAGTCTGGCACTAATTTATTTGCCGAATAGGTCTAGAATATTTCTTTTATTTATTAAATGTTAACGCAGTTGTGTTTTGAACAATTCTATTTAATTTTAATCNAAAATTAAATTTAAAGGAATTGTTTGTAAATAGGTATGCAACACATCGTACACTTCAGCATAAGAAATTGCTGATACTAACTTTCATTTACGTAATATTATTCTGCCCTGTGCGGACAGCACTCATAATTTCTTTTATATGTAATATTAGGTGGTTACCTAGCGTGTATCTCTTCAGTCGAATTTCCTTTTGATGGGGACTTTCCCCCATCAGCCAAAATGTCCTCATAACGCCCTTTCCCTGAAAATTTTGTAAATTACTTTCATTCATTATAAACCTGTCATATAATTTAAGAGGTACTTTTATTTGGGTGAGACCCCTTTCTTCGCAAGTGTAACCCCCGATTTTTTGAAGTAGTATATACGTTTCGCTAGATATGTGAATTTTAAATGCATGTCCGGTACTTTCCATCCTGGATGCAGTGTTGACAGTGTCGCCAAACAGACAGTATCGGGGCATCTTCAGGCCTACAACCCCTGCTACACATTTCCCTGGAAGAAATGGGAGAGGTAACTCTGAAGTAAAATTTACACAAACTTTTTGAATGGTACTAAGTATTAGACGTATGCATGTATATTGTGAAGGAAATCGCCTAAAATCACCATCCCCTCCCTTTTAGTAAATAAAACAATCGAAGTAGGCTTATCTATTATGAAAGCGACCAATACTAAACTATGCAACCCAACATACATCGGTCGTATGCATGCTGCTGTACTCGTAAAATTTCTTGTTGTTGCTGCTGCCACCATTCGAGCTTTGGTACGTAAAGCCAGAGACTCGGGTTCGATTCCCGTGACAGCAGCAACAATTTTTCCTCATTAATTTGAGATAATCTATAGAGGATGGAATATTAATTAATGTTTAAGAAATTATTAAAGTTTCTTACCCGAATGAATTCCTATTCTCAGTTGCAATTGTTCCCCTTTTCGGTGTTTTATTTCAAACAATTTTATTTCATTTAGAAGATGTAAAGCCATCGATGCTATTTCTCCTGCATGCCTGTCCCCATTTCTTATTGGCAAACCACTAGCCACCATGTACGCATCCCCTATTGTTTCTACCTATATGTAAATACAATTAAATTTTATTTACATATTTTAAAAAATAATAATTTTACCTGGCGATAGCCATTTGGGGACCTGGTCAGTACACTCTGAAGATACGCTGGTTCAGTACTACTACTTGATGGCAAATTANGGAAGAATAAGAAACATTATTTGTAATACAAAAAGTATTATTCAGACCAGATAAAATTACATTAAAATTGAAATAGAGCCATTACAATTAGAAAACTAAATATTAGGTTTATCAAGTTTGGCCTCTAAATGATACATTTGTAATGCAAGTGCGTTCCCAAATATTGGCTTATGGTAAAGTTGTTTAACATCAAACCTGGAATGAAAAGGAGGCAAAAAGTAATATATTTGCTTATGATTTTATTTTAATGTAAATATCACTTACTGGCAATCTGTAAACAATTGACGGGCATATTCTTGACACTCTGAAATAGCCAATTGAATGGAATTGTAATGATTTCTTCTTGACCAATTCTGAACCACTTGAATTAGGCAATGTCCAATGCCCTTTCGTCTGTACCTATGAACGATAAAAGTATAATATACTGTAGGTAATTAAATGGGGCACATTTACAGATAATATTTTTTACCTCGATTCAACTGCTAATTTAAAAAGCCATGCTACATCCTCATCCTGTATATGTCTTGATACTGCTACTGTTCCTATAATCTTTAAATAATTGAAATATTACATTGCACATACCAGATATTACCATCTTACCCTTCTCCTATACTTTTTAACTTCGAAATTTTCATACATTAGTCTATTTTCATCAATAATCTTGTAACTACACTTCTCAGGACTGTTGGCATTAAAATAAGGTTCATACACTTCTGCAACCCAAGACATTACAGGTCTTTTAGAACTCGTCACTTCCATAGCTTTCATTAAAAGAGAACTATATATAGAAAGGTATATTAAAATTAATACAAATGGAACGGACAGAACACAATAGGGTAGTGGAACACCCATGAAAATAAACATCACAGCGGCTGATAGTACAATGAGCTGGAATGTTATCTGCAGAACAAACACAAAACAGACTACGTATTAGTTCAACAGCTTACACAAAAGTACAATTAATTCAAAGCGTTAACGTACTTCTTTAGTGATTGCATTCCACCAAGAGTAGGAAACATTTGACAAATAGGCATTTCGAACAAGCTCGTTGACACTTATATTATCACCAGGATTACATTCTCTAATAATAACGTAGTTGTAATTCATATTTCCTGAATTTTTTTGGTATTTGTTTACATTCGCATGCTTAAAAAGTTAGGTTAGGAGAAATGTCATTGTCATAGATAATAGATACACAAAGGGTAATTGTTGTTATCTTCGTTTTGTTCCATCATTCATTGAACATTGAGAGTGCGGCTTGTTCAGCCACATTTATATATAGGGTGTTTAATTAAGATAATAATTTAATAACTTAAAAAATATTACAAGAATATGTGAAAAACTTTTAGGTTTAATAGTATTTGATACTGACGTGTCAAAAAATGCGCTGTATGGCAAATTCTGCTTTTCATTTTCAGGTTGCAGTGCGAAATTCATAACGTAGAATAAATATGTCGAATCGTGGGTTCGATGAAAATAATGAGAGTGAGGGCCTAAAAATGAAATTTATTACATTATTAGTAATGAGTAAAGGCAACAAATTAAATGATCAGTATATAAATTGATTGATCATTAGATTCATTGCTTAATGGCTAGGTTGAGTTAGGTTAGATTAATTGATTTATAGTCACTTAGATCACTTGCATTTAAATACTGACCTTACATGATATTATTAAGTAAATACAGACCGGAAGTGATTAAAATACTAATGCTGAATTTTTTGAATTCTCTTTTTATAAAAATTCACCTTTGGCATAGATTGTGACGTCGGTTCCAGAATGATGCACTTCGTCGGTCAAGATGAATGCTTGTTGAGAGTAGGTATAGCCATCAGTATCATTATAAAGAGGGTCTTGTCTATATATTTGTTGTTGTGGACAATGAAGGACTTGATATTTCTTACTGTATTGTGCCATTCGGCCATAATACGGAACTATTTTCATTTGGGTACTAAAATTCGAGTTATCCGTGTAGAACTGGAAGTTTTTTCGTCCACCAGTTGTGTACAACAATGTGGTATAAGGTATTCCATCGACTACAGACTTCTCGGCTAATCCTGACAAATAATTTTATGTGAATCCATTTGTAGATCGTCAATCTACATCCTCATACTAAATTTTATCTTATTAGATATTTAAATGAGAAAAAAAGAAGACTGTGACATATAAACAAACAGACAGAAAGAACATTTCTTACCCAGAATTCCAGCTGCTCTATTGGGATAACCAGTAATGACCAACGAATGTGCAAAACTGCCAGTTACAATCAGTAACGTTTTTCTTGCTATTCTCAATTCTTCGGTAATTCGTACAACATCAGCAACAGCTGTGCTGAGAGCCCCGGTTTCATCAAGGGCAATCCTGGCATGTCCTTCATGATGTGCTTTATCTATTAATGCATTCTCCACCTAAGTTTATGACATCAGATATTATTCGTAAGCTAAATCATATTAGCTTGACGAAAAGAATTTTGTTTTTACCACCAACAAGAATCCTTTGTTCTTTTGTAGCACATGTATGGCCTTTTCGGCCATTTTGGACAAAGATGGCATTCCGTAAGAACCCCTCTCTCTGGCATAATTGTATTTTATGTTGCTATTGGCAAAAATACCTAGACAAAATGCCTAGTCATTTAATTAAATTATTATGGAGTGAGAATCTTAATATTTTAAATTATTCTAATTGACATGATTTAGATAAGATAATTGTCATGGTGATTAACAGGGAGAAAATGACAATCCCTCAAAAAGTTTTTAAATTTTCAAATACTTCATTTCATTACTTTACCTAAAACAAACTCAGCCTTAGACGAAATTATCCTTTCTAACTCTAAATTATTCGAGGCAATGGCATAATTGGCATGTCTATCTTGTTTATCTCTTTTCCATTCTCGTATAAAATCTCTCCCATCTCTGCTGTAACAGACATTGTAGTCCACAGGGTCACTATCTGTCCCTACGACTCTAGACTGAAGACACTGTCGTCCCCCGCCCATTATTACCTTTTAATAAATGAAATATTCATCAAAACACTCTGTATAATACGTATATGAAATTTGAACTTCTAACAAGTTTAATGGTATTAGAATTGATGATTATTGGCTAATGGGTGTTGTGTTTTTAAAACATGAGATTAACTTACTTTAATATTTTTACCTGGTTCGTTTTGGATTAATTGTTTGGCTATATCTTTGCACCTCCTATGACGTCGTGAAACTTTACCGTCACATTCCCAATCGACGTTTGCTGAATGGGCGTATAGGGCGGTAACGGTACCATGGGTAACACGACCTGTTGTCACAAATCCTAAAAGTAGTGTCATTAACATTACGGTAGAATAGTTCAAATGTTTTACTATTGTAATTGTCAATAATTTGATTAATATGGTCATGTTATGAAGAAAAATCAGTCTAATGTAAGTTTCATCATAACACTTTTCAGGGGATGATCCCTCTATCCATTGCTGCTGGTCCACCTCAGAGAAGAAATTTGCATTAGAGAGAATTTTCTTCGTTTTATTTTCATTATATAATTATTGTAATAACTACAATTCCCTTTAATGTACACGTGTTCTATCGTGGTTAAAACGAACCTGTTGCTTTACCAAACTGTTGAGCATATTCAAATATACTATGCAGGTGAGTCTTGGTATTGATTGAGTTGAGGCAATCGTCATATTTTACCGAATCGTCTAGTCCTACTGTTCCTCTATTAGATTTAGTGCCACAGAAAAACGCTGTGCCCGCACTTCCGCTATCTGGCGTTAAAGTATCAGCGCTGTACGTCTAAAATTTTTAAAAAGACCTATAAACAACACTTTATAAAGTCATGGTATGAAGACCTTCAAAGTTCCAGTGAATGGGAATCTCTCAAATGATAAATAACCCATATCACTGTGAACATAAGTTCTAGCTGCTGTTACAGTTTCCGGTCCCATACCATCTCCTACGAACACAATTATATTTTCTACCGTTTCTGTATTAACATCTTTGTATAGGGCTTGTTGAAGGTCTTCCATCGCGACCTTTTGCCAATGCAAACTGTCTAGTGACACTTAAAATCGTATAAATTAAGTCACATGTTTTTAAGTGGCATAATACTAAAAGTGAATCTTACCTTTTTTGCTAAGTATCGCGGAAATTGGTAATGAGTATGTAAAATCGAAGAAGAATAAAATAATACCAACGAATAACCACACAGAATAATGGCAAATCATAATCTTAAACGTCTCTTCAACATATTTGACAATTTGAATCGAAAATAATTATTTTCATAGCCAAATACGATCTTCTAACAGGCAGAAAATAATATTGATCGATATTTTACAATAGTTTGTGCAATTAAATCAAATTATATGTGGAAACTCAGAATAGAACACCCTGTATGTAATATACATGTGATAGTGTTGGTTATATGAGTGCGCGTTCAAAGGCCAGGCTAAAGTGAAAAAGAAGAAAAATCCTAACCTAACAAACGTATAGGTTATCTAAAAAAGAAAAAAAGCTGTGAATATACTTTTTATAACTGTAAAATAGTTATATTAATAGTGAAAAAGTTAACTAAATAGAAAAGTGTCTAAATGAAACATGAATTTGAACTATGTGTTAAGAAATCTTTGCAAAAATACAACAAACTTGAGGTATCATTCTACAAGGAATATAATGCGTCTTCACGAAAGAGGAATGTTTCAAGATTTATTCCCAGATAATTCTGTGTAAGTCTTAATTCAGTACTCTAATAAACATTGGATTTGAATAAGCATATTTTAGAAATGAAATTATTGACTTACTAAACGTAGCCCCCCAGTGTGTTTATGCAGGTTTTGACCCAACAGCTGATAGTCTTCATGTTGGGAACCTTTTAGTGCTCATTAATTTATTACATTGGCATAGAGGGGGGCACACCACCATAGCACTGGTAAATATATTAAATAGGTAGATATCTATTATAATTCGTGATCATTAATGGATAGCTGCCTTTATAATTAGGTTGGTGGTGCAACTGCAAGAATTGGTGACCCCAGTGGTAGATCAACAGAACGAGATGAGTTATCACCTATTGACATTACTAATAATATAGAAGGAATTAAATCAGATATTATACGGATATTTGAAAATCACAATAAATATTTTTCTGATAATACAGAAAATAAAATTCCACTTATTATAAACAATGAAAGTTGGTACAATAAATTACCAGTGGTTCAATTTATTGGTGGTGTCGGGAGGCACTTGAGGATGGGCACAATGTTATCAAGGAGTAGTGTAAAAACACGCTTAAATTCTCCAGCTGGAATGAGCCTTACAGAATTTAGCTATCAGGCATTTCAAGCATATGATTGGCTGCATTTGTTTAAAACACATAACTGTAGGTTTCAGGTATATATAAATTAGTTTATTGGAAAGAAGGCATGCAAGTATTCATTTTTAGATTGGAGGCAGTGACCAAATGGGTAACATGATGTCTGGCTTTGATTTAATTAGTAAAATCTATCAAAAAAGAGTGTATGGTAAACTTTGAAGCATAATCCTTAAACCATGTTATTAACAAAAGAAAATTTAGGTCTGACACTACCTTTAATCACATCAGAAATGGGAGATAAGTTCGGTAAAAGTGCAGGGAATGCAGTTTGGCTCTCCCCCAATAAAACATCACCGTTTACGTTTTATCAGTTCTGGGTTCGAATGTCTGATGCAGACGCTGAAAAAATGTTGAAACTTTTCACATTTGATTCGCTGAACTCAATTAAAGATCTCGTACAGAGGCACAAGCAAAAGCCAGAAGAAAGATTAGCACAGAAGAAGCTCGCTGAATATTTAACAACCCTGGTACATGGAGCAGAAGGCCTACAAAAGGCTCATTTGGCCACACAAGCGCTGTATAAAGGAAGTACAAATGCTATTAATAGCTTGAGTGTCGATGAAATTAAGAGCCTGTTTGAGGGGGCCACTGTCGTAGAAATAATGCCTGAACCAGGACAGGACGTTCTTAATGTTGCTATGGAAGCAGGATGCTTTCCTACCAAAAGTAAGCGTTTAAAATAAGCTTAACAAATATTAATTTTTCAAGATGGAGGTATTTTTATTAAGAAAAAGTTACAAAATCATTATATAAAAATGATAAGGGCTCCTTATTTATACTTTTNGATTTTTAAATCTACACGTTCAAAATTTAAGATTTGTAAGGTTAAATAGTTAATTCAAAATATTTTCATTATTACAATGATACCTAATAATAAAATGAGATAAATATTTCTTACAAAAGTATTTTCATACTTTCAATGTGCCCAGATTGGAAAACTTTTCGAACGCTAGAAAGCCGTTTTCATATTTCGCATGTATACGAGCAGCTGTTTGGGTTTCGGGTCCTAATCCATCTCCAATGAACAAAATTACATTTTTAGCAACGTTTTCGTTTTTCACATGGGCCAATGCTTCTTCTATGTCACTTATTGCGAGATCTTTCCAGTATTGATAATCTACCAACCAAAAAGAAAATATTTAAGGCTAGAACAAAATATTTTAAAAGTTTTTATGTTCACTTTCAGTGTACAGCACTGTACCCGTATGTGTTATTTCATCACAACTTTTTTGATACATAATACACTACCTAGATTAGAAATTATTAATTTAATCATTGTTTTGATTGTTTTTAAGGTTTAGGTATCATTTATTTACATTCTAGTCATAATGTTTTAAAAAGTTTATGTTAGTTTCAAGTATAAATAGCTTATAATAGGAAGACGTAAGGTTAAAAATAATTTTTATTATTAGACAAATAATTTTTAAACTATTAACTACTATAGAATGCAGAAATGGTTGTTGTTTTCGAGACCATTTTCTATGTACCTAACTGTACCTTCCGTATATTAATTTCCACTAGTTGTTCTATCTAATCAACGTAGGAATAATCAGTTCTGTGCTTACTTATCATATTTTTAATACTGCACAGTGTACTGTCTACCAATTTTTGTGTTTAACCAACAAAAGACTGCTTTGCATTTTTTTTTAACAGAAACGTCGAATTTTATTTGCAAAGTTTTTTTTAAAAATATTGAAAATTATATTAGACCCCCGCGTTTCTTCTATAAAAGTAGAAATAAAATCTAAAATAATTTACCTATCTTTAGAGAGAGAAAGTTTAATGAGACAATACATCAAGAAATTAAGTTTCCAAAATCATTAAACCTTGACGTACAATTCAGACTTATTCTTTACTTAATTTAAACTATTACCGCGAAATTCTTTGCACTTCTATATATCTAGATTTAGTTTATACTGCAATAAATACAAACCTTCATTAACGCCGAATGCATTTTTGCTACACACAACAACACCGATTAAAAATGGAAAAAGTTCCCACCACACAATTAATTTTACAAAGTTCATGACTGCACCGTACGTAATTTGTCGCGGTTAGACTTTTTCATGATAACCGAAAGTGTATTAAATAGATACCTACATAATNATGAATTCCTATTCTCAGTTGCAATTGTTCCCCTTTTCGGTGTTTTATTTCAAACAATTTTATTTCATTTAGAAGATGTAAAGCCATCGATGCTATTTCTCCTGCATGCCTGTCCCCATTTCTTATTGGCAAACCACTAGCCACCATGTACGCATCCCCTATTGTTTCTACCTATATGTAAATACAATTAAATTTTATTTACATATTTTAAAAAATAATAATTTTACTGAATATCGTTTTTCTTTGACCATAAGTATTTTTGAGAACGTTTTTTATATATTGAGTCGTTTAGCGCCTAATTGTACAAAAAGTAAATAAATGAATGCATTTCGGTACCTTATACACATCGTAGTTTGATATGATGGAATCAAAAAGCGTGTAAAGGTCGTTGAGCAAGTTGATAACTTGTAACGGGGTGCTAACTGCCGATAATTCTGTAAAACCGACAATGTCACTAAAGTATATGGTGACGCAGTCGAACATCTCTGCCTCAACTCGGTCCCCTCTTTTGAGAGCTTCGGCAACAGACCTGTGGGGAACGCAAAATGTAAGGTCAAAATCATGCTTTAATGGAATGATTCGTTCCACATAGTGGGTGAGAGTACTATACTATTTCTGTATTTCGTTTCTATTTCGAGATATGCTTTGTGTAATGCCCGCTTGATATCAAGCGTATTTTCTAGTAACCAGCTGGAGCAATACATTTTTGGATTTCGTAATAATGCAGCGACAAATTATAGTACACTTTAGAAATATGAAATATAACTAGATCGTGCTAGCTTGATAAACGTCTGTAGACAAAATTTAATTTCTTTTTTCTAAAGTGCACTATAATTTGTCGCTGCATTGTTACTTAATCCAAAAATTTGTCGCTTCAACCGGTTACTCGACAATGGACAAAATGCTAGTCTGATGTTAAGCTGGTAGAAAATATAGCGTATCTCGAAATAAAAATAGTGCAGAAAAGTACGGCTACAATTTGTCGCTGGAAGATGGTGTTTTTACTCATTTTGTCGCTGTTCAGTGAAAAGAGTCGCCAAACTGGCACTATACATAACGTATGTCAAAATATAACGGCATAGAAAAATATTATTGTAAGGCTTGTAATTTGTCACTGAAGGATGGTACGTTTACCTATTTTGTCGCTGGTCTACCATCCATCTGTCCAGGGAAAAACGACTCGAGAGTCGTCAAACTGCCACTACAAATTGCGCATCTCGAAATAGAATGGCGTAGAAAAATACAGTAAGGGTTAAAATTTGTCACTGAAAGATGGATATATGCCATTTCTATTTTGAGATACGCTGTGTGTAGTACCACCTTGACGGCCCTCCGGTCGTTTTTCACTTAACAATTGAAATATAGAGTAGCGTCAGAATTGATAAAAGTACGATCTAGCGGCGACAAATTATAGCTTTACAGTATTTCTCTACGTCATTTGTATTTCGAGATTGGCTATGTGCAGTATCACCTTAGCAACTCTCTGATTGTTTTTGCTGGACAGCTGGAAGGTGAAACTTGCAACAATGGGTAAAAGTACTAGCTTTCAGCGACAAATAATAGCCTTTAGAGTATTTCTGTATTTCATTTGTATTTCGAGATATGTTTTGTGAAGTGCACTCTTGATATCAAGTGTATTTTCCCGTAACCGGCTGGAGCAATAAATTTTTGGATTTAGTAATAATGCAGCGACAAATTGTAGTGCGCTTTAGAAATATGAAATATAACTAGATCGTGCTAGCTTGATAAACGTCTGTAGACAAAGTTACATTTCTTGTTTCTAAAGTGCACTATAATTTGTCGCTGCAATGTTACTTAACCCAAAAATTTGTCGCTTCAACCGGCTACTGGACAATGGACGAAATGCTAGTCTGATGTTCAGCTAGCACAAAACATGGCAGTGTATCTCGAAATATAAATAGCACAGAAAAATACTTTAACGGCTATAATTTGTCGCTGGAAAATGGTATTTTTACTCATTTTGTCGTTAGTCTATCCTCAAACTGTTCAGTGAAAAACAATCGAGAGTCAAAGAGCCAAACTGACATTATACATAACGTATGTCAAAATATAATGGCGTAGAAAAACATTGTAAGGCCTATAATTTATCATTGAAGGATGTTACGTTTATCTATTTTGTCGCTGGTCTATCATCCATCCGTCCAGGGAAAGACGACTCGAGAGTCGTCAAACTGGCACTACAAATTGCGCATCTCGAAATAGAATGGTGTAGAAAAATACAGTAAGGGTTAAAATTTGTCACTGAAAGATGGATCTATGTCATTTCTATTTTGAGATACGCTATGTGTAGATAAAGTAGCGTCACAATTGATAAAAGTACGCTCTAGCGGCGACAAATTATAGCTTTACAGTATTTCTCTACGTAATTTGTATTTCGAGATTGGCTATGTGCAGTACCACTTTAGCAACTCTCTGATTGTTTTTGCTGGACAGCTGGAGGATGAAACTTGCGAGAAAATGGGCAAAAGTACTACCTTTCAGCGACAAATAATAGCCATTTGTATTTCGAGATATGTTTTGTGAAGTGCACTCTTGATATCAAGTGTATTTTCCAGTAACCGGCTGCAGCAATGAAGTTTTGGATTTAGTAATAATGCAGCGACAAATAGCTGTGCACTTTAGAAATATGAAATAGAACTATGTCGCATTAGCTTGATAGACGTCTGCAGACAAAGTTAAATTTCTTATTTCTAAAGTACACTATAATTTGTCGCTGCATTGTTACTTAACCGAAAAATTTGTCGCTTCAGCCGATTACTGGACAATGGACGAAATGTCAGCCTGATGTCAGGTACTATAACGGCTGTAATTTGTCGCCGAAAGATGGTATTTTTACTCATTTTGTCACTAGTCTATCCTCAAGCTGTCTAGCGAGAAAAAACTCGAGAGCGTCAAACGGGCACAATATATAGCGCACCTCGAAATAGAAAAATACTGTAAGTTCTATAATTTGTCGCTATTTCGAGATACAATATACGTGGTACCACATTGGTGGCTCTCCAGTCGGTTTTCGCTTGACAGCTGGAGGATGAGACTAGCAAAAAAAATGGATAAAAGTATCACCTTTCACCGACAAATTAGTGACAAACCGGTATTTGTCTATACCGTTTCTATTTTGAGGTACGCAATATGTAGTGTCAAATTGATATCAAGCTAGCATTACATCTATTTTTCAGTGTCAGCCTGGAGCGAAAAATGTTTGAATTTAGTAACAATGTAGCGAGAAATATTCACTTTGTCGTGCTAGTGTGATACACGTCTGTAAGTAAATTTTGATTTGGATAAATGCAAAATGCGAAAAACAGTAACAACAGTTATGTTTTCCTTACTTTGGCAACATTCTGTGTAATAATGCTTCAGTTTTCTTTTTTTCTTCCATCAACTGATTTGTCCTTTCTTGGACTAAACCTTCCAAGTTGTAGGCATATTTTTCCATAATTGCAAGCATGTTGTCGAAAATATTTGGCTTCAATCCTGCCTAAACGCAACAACAACAATGAACACAATTAAAATCGCCCCTTTGATCATCAAATTAATAAAAAAAAACTTACTTGCATTTCCTTTAGGCTGATCCGCACAAACCGGATATCAGGTCTTTGTTCCCATTCTTCTAACCAGCACAACTTTATACATCGTATTATATAATTGTCGGCGTTAAGGGTGTCTAATCTTGGCCTAAAAGGGTCTGGCTGATTTTCTTTTTTCACCAATTCGACGATTTCTGAAAATGAAATTGTAATTCTATACAATTAAAAATGTAAAATTAGTTTGTTATTAATAAATTTTTCTATTTATACGTAATATGGATTGAAAACAGCTTCTCTTTCATTATACTTCGTTTACTTTCTGTAGCGATGTGACCTTCAGTTTGACCGGCGCAAAGTAGAAAAGAACAGCNGACCTATAATTTATATTTAAAAATAATTTTATTCTAAATGGGAGGGGTTCATAATTTAAAATTGGACTGACAGGGTCTAGTTTTCAGTGGGGTACAACTTTGTTAAAAATATTTATTCCTTTCTTCAAGTTCAAGGGACTTTGGTTATATGAATCGCATAACGCAAGTGTTCGACTGGTTGCCGCACTTGATCTGAACGAACCATTATAAATATTTAACATTGTAAAATAATTGTGGTATTAAGTTTATTCGTTTTTTGCTTTTATTAAGAATTTTAATTAATAAAATCACACTTTTTCAACATTTGTTAACACTATGTTAGATATGGTAATAATGTCTACGTATGCATACGTCATTTATGTCCGCCATTTTATGTAGCTCAAGAGTCAAGTTCTTCAGTAAATAACGTATTCGCGTGTAATTTATTTTGCAATAAGGTTTGTGTGGTGTTTATTTTGCGGTTTAAAATGGACAATTCGCCGTTCTATCATAATGAACTTTAGAACTTGCAGGGAGTTATCAAGGTAAGCTTATGAGTAATGTCCACTTTGGGCACCGGTGTGTAACTGTTACACAAACCGGATATGTTCTTTATAAATCATACGGAATCAATAATTTGAATATAAAATTGATGTAAAGGTAGTACCTATAATTAATATCTTCTATTGGCGTTTATTTCATATAAATTCTCATATTTTTACAAATGTACCTACCCCCACCACAAAGTTGCTATTATAACAAGCTCATTTTACTTGTTAAACACTGTATTGGAAATGGAAGAATAAGAAACATTATTTGTAATACAAAAAGTATTATTCAGACCAGACAAAATTGAAATAGAGCCATTACAATTAGAAAACTAAATATTAGGTTTATCAAGTTTGGCCTCTAAATGATACATTTGTAATGCAAGTGCGTTCCCAAATATTGGCTTATGGTAAAGTTGTTTAACATCAAACCTGGAATGAAAAGGAGGCAAAAAGTAATATATTTGCTTATGATTTTATTTTAATGTAAATATCACTTACTGGCAATCTGTAAACAATTGACGGGCATATTCTTGACACTCTGAAATAGCCAATTGAATGGAATTGTAATGATTTCTTCTTGACCAATTCTGAACCACTTGAATTAGGCAATGTCCAATGCCCTTTCGTCTGTACCTATGAACGATAAAAGTATAATATACTGTAGGTAATTAAATGGGGCACATTTACAGATAATATTTTTTACCTCGATTCAACTGCTAATTTAAAAAGCCATGCTACATCCTCATCCTGTATATGTCTTGATACTGCTACTGTTCCTATAATCTTTAAATAATTGAAATATTACATTGCACATACCAGATATTACCATCTTACCCTTCTCCTATACTTTTTAACTTCGAAATTTTCATACATTAGTCTATTTTCATCAATAATCTTGTAACTACACTTCTCAGGACTGTTGGCATTAAAATAAGGTTCATACACTTCTGCAACCCAAGACATTACAGGTCTTTTAGAACTCGTCACTTCCATAGCTTTCATTAAAAGAGAACTATATATAGAAAGGTATATTAAAATTAATACAAATGGAACGGACAGAACACAATAGGGTAGTGGAACACCCATGAAAATAAACATCACAGCGGCTGATAGTACAATGAGCTGGAATGTTATCTGCAGAACAAACACAAAACAGACTACGTATTAGTTCAACAGCTTACACAAAAGTACAATTAATTCAAAGCGTTAACGTACTTCTTTAGTGATTGCATTCCACCAAGAGTAGGAAACATTTGACAAATAGGCATTTCGAACAAGCTCGTTGACACTTATATTATCACCAGGATTACATTCTCTAATAATAACGTAGTTGTAATTCATATTTCCTGAATTTTTTTGGTATTTGTTTACATTCGCATGCTTAAAAAGTTAGGTTAGGAGAAATGTCATTGTCATAGATAATAGATACACAAAGGGTAATTGTTGTTATCTTCGTTTTGTTCCATCATTCATTGAACATTGAGAGTGCGGCTTGTTCAGCCACATTTATATATAGGGTGTTTAATTAAGATAATAATTTAATAACTTAAAAAATATTACAAGAATATGTGAAAAACTTTTAGGTTTAATAGTATTTGATACTGACGTGTCAAAAAATGCGCTGTATGGCAAATTCTGCTTTTCATTTTCAGGTTGCAGTGCGAAATTCATAACGTAGAATAAATATGTCGAATCGTGGGTTCGATGAAAATAATGAGAGTGAGGGCCTAAAAATGAAATTTATTACATTATTAGTAATGAGTAAAGGCAACAAATTAAATGATCAGTATATAAATTGATTGATCATTAGATTCATTGCTTAATGGCTAGGTTGAGTTAGGTTAGATTAATTGATTTATAGTCACTTAGATCACTTGCATTTAAATACTGACCTTACATGATATTATTAAGTAAATACAGACCGGAAGTGATTAAAATACTAATGCTGAATTTTTTGAATTCTCTTTTTATAAAAATTCACCTTTGGCATAGATTGTGACGTCGGTTCCAGAATGATGCACTTCGTCGGTCAAGATGAATGCTTGTTGAGAGTAGGTATAGCCATCAGTATCATTATAAAGAGGGTCTTGTCTATATATTTGTTGTTGTGGACAATGAAGGACTTGATATTTCTTACTGTATTGTGCCATTCGGCCATAATACGGAACTATTTTCATTTGGGTACTAAAATTCGAGTTATCCGTGTAGAACTGGAAGTTTTTTCGTCCACCAGTTGTGTACAACAATGTGGTATAAGGTATTCCATCGACTACAGACTTCTCGGCTAATCCTGACAAATAATTTTATGTGAATCCATTTGTAGATCGTCAATCTACATCCTCATACTAAATTTTATCTTATTAGATATTTAAATGAGAAAAAAAGAAGACTGTGACATATAAACAAACAGACAGAAAGAACATTTCTTACCCAGAATTCCAGCTGC
The DNA here is from genome assembly GCF_000699045.2 of Agrilus planipennis. Classification (NCBI taxonomy): domain Eukaryota; kingdom Metazoa; phylum Arthropoda; class Insecta; order Coleoptera; family Buprestidae; genus Agrilus; species Agrilus planipennis. Next base: position 88,588 of record NW_020439033.1, on the reverse strand, counting down.
TCTATTGGGATAACCAGTAATGACCAACGAATGTGCAAAACTGCCAGTTACAATCAGTAACGTTTTTCTTGCTATTCTCAATTCTTCGGTAATTCGTACAACATCAGCAACAGCTGTGCTGAGAGCCCCGGTTTCATCAAGGGCAATCCTGGCATGTCCTTCATGATGTGCTTTATCTATTAATGCATTCTCCACCTAAGTTTATGACATCAGATATTATTCGTAAGCTAAATCATATTAGCTTGACGAAAAGAATTTTGTTTTTACCACCAACAAGAATCCTTTGTTCTTTTGTAGCACATGTATGGCCTTTTCGGCCATTTTGGACAAAGATGGCATTCCGTAAGAACCCCTCTCTCTGGCATAATTGTATTTTATGTTGCTATTGGCAAAAATACCTAGACAAAATGCCTAGTCATTAAATTATTATGGAGTGAGAATCTTAATA
>NW_020439033.1:50705-83268 GCF_000699045.2 Agrilus planipennis | reverse complement strand
TATTAAAGGCTTTAACGCTTGTTTTCGACTCGCACTACTATTCATGATTGAACAAAACTTTTGGCAGGTACTGTATGAAAAAGTATGTTTAATGAACAAGAGTCGAGAGTATAATGAGCTTTTTTCTCCCTACCTACGATTTTGACAGCGCGCATCCATGACATTGGAAGGGGCACATCGCTACAGAAAGTAAATGAAGTATACCATTTCGTTTGTTTATTTGAATTTCGTCAATTTTCTAAAAACTAATCAAACCAACATCCTAATTTTTTCAAAACATATTGGTGATAGAATAATAGGAGTGTGTATAATTGAATGAACAGTTTATATAATATTATATCACCTTCAGCGGTTTTATTTATTTTCCCCCATGGTCCATTTCTTCCTAATATTTCGTAGAGCACAATTCCGAAAGAATAGACATCTCCCTTCTGTGTTCCTCTGGAAGGAGCATGGGGGTAAAGTCTTAACAGTTCCGGGGCTCTCCATAGAGCTCTTCGTAATTCTTTTGCTTCCGTTTCCGAAGTATCTTCACCGGCTGTTTATATTTTGTTATAAAAAAGACGTACATGATATAAAACGTTTATTAATTTAGGCATATAACATTTCTTAAAGTTGGATTTCATATATCTACCAGAAGTGAAACATTTTCCCCATTTTTAGGAATTTATCTGTTCGGAATTATATTTGAAACGAATATTGTTAAAAGTTGGTAACGTTCCGACCATTGCACCGCGCACCGTTCGACCGTTGCACCGCGCACCGTTCGACCGTTGCACCGCGCGAACAGTCGCCCGTTGCACCGCGCAAACGATGCGACGGCAGGTTGAGTAGTTTTTCTTAAGAATTCTCATTATTTCGGAAAAAGTTTTAGGTAAAAGTTGTGCCTATGTTTTGAAAGGGGAAAGGTTCTTGGATGTGACCTTAACTTTGACATATATATTTCCAAAATAATGAGATCTAATCAAGATAAATGACTCATCCTGATATGCGTATTTAATAACGTGAGTACATGTACTATTTGTCAAATTAAAGGTCTCCGCATTCTACATTCACAAAAAATGTGTGCAGAACGATTGACTACACGGCAAAGAAGTTCGCAAACATTTCGCGAATTTCATGAATAATATCGAATGAAAGATGCAAAGTATCGAAAAGCTTGTTGTTAATACGAATTTTAATTATTCATAAGAAAAGGGCGATGATATTTACTTTGGAGAACGTCCCTTCTTTTTACAATTCAAACTAATCCATCAAATACATAATCTAATGTAGGTTACCCCCACATAATGCTTCGTACTGATAAATGAAGTTTTTTTAGTACATTCTTTGGAAATTAAATATGCATTACCCTCTTAAATTTCAGTAGTAGAGGCGGATTTCTTTTTAAAATTGGAGCAATATCGTCTTCTATCAAAGCACAAATAAATTACTCTACCATATTACAACATCCACTTTAAAAGGGAGAATTAGTTTTTTTTTATCAAAATAAAAATGTTTGAAACTTAATGTTGGACTTTTTTGTAACGAGAACTTTCCCTTTCGTCTAGAAACCTTCAGATCATTAAAAACATAGATATATACAATGTGTCCCAAAAAGAAGCGCTCAAACGAAAAGTCATCTTTAGAAAATCTATATTTTTGGGGTTGCAATCACCTAGTTCTTGTGCGCCAGGCTTTTGACTTTGGAAAATAGTGTGATTGCGAGATTCCGTTATAATTCGTGACGTCGATCATTTTTAATAAAAAAATAATTTATTAAGACTTCACCATACACCTTATCAATCCCAAAATAAATCGCTCTTCGATCGCGTTTATGCATCAGTTGCATTTTCCTTTACATTGCATGGCGATAACTTCAAATGGTTGCCTATATTTTCACTTCCTTTTGGGACATATTGTATATACTTAAGTATCTATTTGTTATCATTATTTTAATAAGAAGCTGTTTGTTTTTGTACTTACCCTTAAATTCGTGAAGTCCAAAATCGGTTATTTGAAGAACCCATCGGCTATCAATTAGACAGTTACTAGATCTAAAGTTTCCGTGTGAAATAATTTCACTTTCATGAAGGTACATTAACCCCTATTATGGAAGGTAGAAAAAACAAGAGTGTAAAATTGTTTATTGAAATTAAGACAGAAAGAATTTTGCTCATGACTACAACGATCTTAAGAAGTGATTTTTTTATGTGAGACTACGGGTAGCGTTAGTGACTAGTGATGCTGAGTAAATTTATTAAAAAAAACTGTTAGAAGACCTTATGGTGATGATGATGATGATACTTTACCTTCAGCATGTCAGATACCAAAGACGAAATGAACATTTTGTCCAGGTGTAAGTCAGTGTTGGCCAAGACGTCTTCTAAACTTCCCCTAGCACAGTAAGCCGTTATAACAGCCACGTTGCCAGGGTCAACACAAGCGCCAATAAATTGTATCAAGTTTTCGTTTCGAACTTCCCTTATCTAAGAAAACAAAAGCGCAAATGGAGAAACTGCTATTTTTCTTTATTTCAGTGTAGTAGTCAAGAAGTCTTCATTTAACATTTATGGCAAACTATATTTTTAGGTTTCCTTTAAAACGGGTGTTGGCCTTTAAAACTTTTTAATTAAGCTAACAAATGCTGATGCGATCAGGTAAGATCGAAATGTCGATCTCCGTTAAGTTACTGACCAAAAATTTAATCGATTCTTTAATTATTTTCCATGATTTACTAATGTTCGTTACGTGTCATTTCTCTAATCGCGAACGGTTAATTTAGAAATTCGAAAACGGTTGTTAAAGGTGTATGTTTGGAGCACGGCGCTGTATGGGTGCGAAACATGGACAGTGGGTGCGGCGGAAAAGAAAAGGTTAGAAGCGTTCGAAATGTGGTGTTACAGGCAAATGATGAGGATAACGTGAGTAGAAAAGGTTAGAAATGAAGAGGTATTGGAAAGAATAGGAGAACAGAGGACTCTATGGAAGACAAGGCGAGATAGGTTGGTAGGACACCTTTAGGGAAATGCGAAGATTAACTCAGAATAGAAAAGAGTGGAGGTGCGTGTCCAATCAGTCTTAGGACTGACGACCTTATAATGATTATGATGACGTTACCTGTTTAAGTTCTTTTCTTATCGATCGTGTCAAGTCAACTGTCCTTTTGTGAATTTTTTTGATTGCCACAATACTCCCTTTGTATATCCCGATACGCGTGTAAGCTCGTTTCGGCGTTGACTCGCCCCCATCACAACTACCAATGGGCACTCGAAATACACTTTGACGGTATACTTGAATCTGAAATGTAATTTGGTATCATAAAAATGAAAATTGAGCATTCAAAATAGTATACAAAGAAAAAAAGTGTTATATCTATCTATCGAAAATTGTATTTGATTTTAAGTGTGTCAACTTATTGAAAAGAAATCTAGATTACGGCACCGTCCAGGGTGCCGGTACACAAACTTAAGCACTTGATCAATTATAGGGTATTATGTGACATTAAAAGCGCTCGAAATACAGCGGTCCCCCCCTCGAATGTAATGTTAAAGTCGAAACGGGGCAATGAGCTGTCTTTGCTCACTATCGCACTTTTTACAGTTTTAGTATGGACAGTAGGGTGCTTCAAACAAAATTTTTAATTTTTTTTCTAACTCTTACCCCTCAAATGTTTCTATTTGATGTAAAAAAAATCCTCGCCAAACATGGGCCTTATAGCTTAAATCTAAGGGGTCGCTTTTCCATTTAATTTACATAAGAAAAATTGTTTTTTTTTCAAATTGAATTTACACCTAATTTACGCAATTTTTCCCGAAACCTGTTTCATATTCTCAAAGTTGAGTCCTTGAGCTTTACAAAACTCTAGAACAGAGTGTGATTATCTTTACAAATTCCCAAACTGTACCAAAACAACACTTGCCACTGCAGAATAAATCAAATTAATAACTTAACGGAAAGGCGTATTTTTCTTAACTGCTATAATGTGCTCTAATTATCATTAATAAAAAACTATCAACTAGAATGAACATGTTCAATTTTTTTGTTGGATAATTAATATAAACTAATATGGAACAAAATTATAATCCATGATTACTTGTAATCATACGATTAATTCATTTATCTTATTATTATCATGTGTGCTGCCACCTACACTACGTACTGAGAACCATTTTTGAAATTCGTAATATATAAAAATACAATACTGACTAATAGTTTGATTACNAAAGCTCAAAGACTCAACTTTGAGAATATGAAACGGTTTTTTGGAAAAAATTGCGTAAATTATGTGTAAATTCAATTTAAAACAAAAAAGAATTTTTCCTATGTTAATTAAATGGGAAACTAAAATAAAAATAGCGACCCCTTAGATTTGAGCTATAGGGCTCATGTTTGGCGAGGATTTTTTTTACATCAAATGGAAACATTTGAAGGGGTAAGAGTTAGAAAAAAAAATTAGAAATTTTGTTTGAAGCACCCTAATGTACAGGGTGTAAAAGTGAGTACATAAACTCGTTTTTAGTGGTTGCAAACATACTTGGATGTTCCCTTACAATTAGCAAACATTCACCTACCATGCTTTTATGATTCCCTGTAGATGATTCTACAGTTTCCGTTGGAATTACTATAATATCTTTTACATCTATTTTCCATAGTACGCACGCCAGTTTGTGTTCGTACCGATAATATCTATAACAATTTTCAAAAAATCAAAATAATTATAAACGTTATTTCTTATGTATTTAGGTTTTGATATCGTGTCCTCTGTTTGACCCTTAATTAATCGATTCAAAGTTTTCTGTTATTACACTTACTTGATAATGAACAGGGTCGTAATTAGGAAAATAAAGGTAGCGAATGTGGTGACAGAAATCAGTCTCCAGTCTAGCTTATAAACGCACTTTTCTCCTAGGAACCCACAAGGAGGCTCGGCCGGGGGTAATTTTCCCCCCAACCAACGGATCGGTTTGGAATCGTTAATGTATCGAAATTCCTTTAAAAATAAAGTAAAAATCAAAATTGTTTAGGTAATATTGGGATCCGTCAAATGGGAGGAGCCTAAAAACATGGCGCCGATTAGGGAAAATTTATCGTGGTTCCTATAGTATACCTTGCAATTTCCAAGTTTTTAAATTACGATAAAATGATAAGTATTGACACAATATGTGATTGGGCTGACACAAAGCCTCGGAAAGGAAATTTCGTTGAAGGTGAGCGTGTTTTTAATGCCAATCACATTATAAAATTCGGAAATAACAAATCCGGAAGCTAGCCTTCAAATTCCGTCAAGTTTACTGCCTACTTTTTACAAACTTCGGATTTAAAAAGTGATTCACGTTATATAATTGGTGAGGTGATTCTGGGTGATTTAAGCAATATCATATCAATGACTTGCACGTGCAAAGCCGATTTAAGAGAACGTTGCAAACACATTATTGCAACTTTGTTGTATTGCAGCAGGTAGGTTCTTAACCTCAAAATACTTATATCGTATCATTAGAATTGTGTTAAATCAATTACACAGGAATAAATAATTTCTCACTTTATAATTTTAGTATGATTCTAGTTTTAAATATTAAGGTTATGGCTGATGGTAAATACTTGCTGAAATATAATCATGTGCATTAAAATGACGTGAACAAATTTTTATTCCGGAATTCACTTCTTTGATACCTACTGCTTTCATCCAAGCTTCTATTAGTTTACTTTTTTCTCTAATTTTCCGAAAATATTTTTTACATATATAAAACGGTTAGTTTTTATTGGAAAGTAGTTAATGTAGGTGAAGAGTGAAGATCTATGTCTGAAGTGCTATTGCAGCTTTTCACTGAACATATCAACTTTTTATTTGATTTAACTTTAGAAGTAAACTTCGTCGACTCCATCATCAAAAAAATTTTTACTTTTTTAACGTGTTTTATTATTTTAATAAACAATTTTACAATTTGCGTGCACAGTTCCTATGTAAATTTTTCCCTCATTCGAGTTATAAATTTTGCCACCAGATGGTGTATGCCCATTTGACGGATCCTAATAGTTTGCTTTTACAAATATCAAAGTTAAAAGCCTTAATAATTTTGTTTCCAACTTTCGCAATCGTCGTTAATTTAGCTTGAAATTCGGGTTGTTTAAATGATTTTGTGAATTAACATACCGGTAAATCCTCTGGATGAATATTCCCACCGGATTTATACTGGAAATAACCCACTGGTTGCATACTCATGCGAAAGCTCCCATTTAACTCGGCGTCATCCATCAGTACCACTATGGTAAAGTTACCTTCCGCATCTCCATTTCCATCAATATACACCTTAAATTATAGACTAAAGAGAGATAGTCATATATTTCTGTCTAAGTGTTAGATACGCCCTCACAGTTTTTACAATTTTAATATCATGCACCCTTCCTTCCCTTTACACTCATGCTATTCCCAAATAAGACTATCTAAAATTCTGGGAAAAAACGGACAGACAGACACACGAGTGATTTATAACGGTTCCGTTTTTCATTCTGACTTAAAAAGAAAAAAGGTTCAGCTTCGGCCGGGAATGGAGACCTAGCCCGCCTGTATGCAAACCAAGTATTTATATCACTGATCCATTTACGCTTGTTGTAGATTGCTACATTAGTATACTTCATTTACTTTACTTTCTCTAGCGATGTGCCCCTTCCAATGTCTTGGATGCGCGCTGGCAAAATCGTAGGTAGGGAGAAAAAAGCTCATTATACTCTCGCCTTTTGTTCATTAAACATACTCTTTCATACAGTACCTGCCAAAAGTTTTGTTCAATCATGAATAGTAGTGCGAGTCGAAAACAAGCGTTAAAGCCTTTAATATGTCCTCAAATATAAATAAACATCTCATTGATATTTTCAAAAGTAATTGGTACCAATAACAGCACATTTGTGCAATGAAATTGTAGTGGATAAAATGGTCAATTTTTCCGTGCAGTACTGTACGGATTATACGCTCCTCACTGGTTAAGAGTTTGGCCGAGAGTCGTCTCCTTCCTTTTCTGACCTAATGCTGTTCTTTTCTACTTTGCGCCGGTCAAACTGAAGGTCACATCGCAACAGAAAGTAAACGAAGTATAGCTCGTGCTGGTACCGCGTATATTTCCGGATTTTACGGTAATCTAAGAACCTAGGTGTTGGTGTTCAGTATATTTAGTAATATCGAGTCCAGAATTAGTTCCTACATCACACCCGAATATTAAACCCTCTTCAGACCCTATTGAATATTTCTAGCCTGCCTTTTACTGATGTTGAATAATAATCGTTTAAAAATTTTCAAATATATTATTGAAATTCTACTAGTAGGTAGATAAATAATCTAAAATTCTTGTTTCCGCTGTTTTTTTTTTACTTTCTCTTTTGTAGCCTTGAAAGTTATAATTTCTTCCCGGGCAGACGTTTTAAAATGTATAAGGTAAAATATGGTGTTACTATTTTAAATTGGTATAAAAAAAAGCAGAAGTATCTTACAGTAAAGTTAAACTTTTTCTTACGTCGAATCCCTGTATCGAACGATACGATTTATTGGATATGCGTCTCACAATGTTTGCCCCATCTTTGGGGTTCTCCTCGTTAGCGAAAACTTCGGTTAATGCCTTCGCATAAATCATTACGGCATCGTATAAATAAGCTGCTTCAATAGGGACCTGACATGAAAATAATAATAATAATAATGCAAATGGAAACTAATGAACGCATTATCTAATTAGAATTGTTACAAAAAAAAATATTTTCGCTTACCGAAATACTTTTAAATATTCGTTGATGGTAGGGCACACAGAAGGGTGGTTTTGTAGACCAAGACTTTATAGCCTCTCCGATTTTCCTAACAGTAATAAATAAATTGTGATTAAATTAAGGTTTTTTAAATTAGAGTATTGCCGTTTTACCCATATTCGGAATTGGTTGGGTATGACGGGCTAATTTTTAATACGGAACGAAATCCAGTTAGATCTGTCCCGTCTTTCCAAGGATTTGAAATAAAAGGATCCAGATACTCTTTAAAAATCAACAATATTAATACTTAATTATAAATTGTAATTCATCGCCAACAACACCTAATATTAGTTGTAGTTTAGTTTAAACATGCATGTACCTACTAAAGACAATGTGTCTGAAATACGTTTATTTTCATGTGTCATGTCAGTATGAAAAAGTTAAACTTGTTAGTTCTAAAGTATACCATAATTGGTCGATAATTTGTTACCAAATCAAAAAACTTGTCGCTCCAGCTGGTTAAGGAAAAATAGCCTGATATTATCACTACTCATAGCATATCTCGAATTAAAAATAGCGTAGAGAAATTTATGGTATAATTTGTCGGTGAAAGAAAGTACCTTTACTCATTTTGTCACTAACCAAAATTTTTTTGGCCCACCGAGAAACAACTGGAGAGCCGACAAGGTAACATTCACTTAACGTATCTCGGAATAGAATTGGCATAGAGAAATGCTGTAAGGGCTATAACTTGTCGCTGAAAGGTGGTACTTGTACACATTTTGTCGTTAGCCTATACCGCTGTGGTCCAGCGATAAACGACTAGAGAATCGACAAAGTGACACTGCAAATACTGTAATTTGTCGTTGAAAAATGGTACATTGACCCATTTTGTCGTAAGGCTATCCTCTAACTGACAGTTGACGCTGCACATAGCGTATCTAGGAATAGAAATGGCGTAGAGAAATTCTGAGAGGGCTATAATTTGTCGCTGAAAGACAGCACACTCATTTTGTCGCGAGTCAAGCCTCAAGCTTGGTACCTTTACACATTTTGTCGTTAGCCTATACCGCTGTGGTACAGCGATAAACGACTAGAGAATCGACAAAGTGATACTGCAAAACTGTAATTTGTCGTTTAAAAATGGTACTTTGACCCATTTTGTCGTAAGGCTATCCTCTAACTGACAGTTGGCACTGCACATAGCGTATCTAGGAATAGAAATGGCGTAGAGAAATACTGTGAGGGCTATAATTTGTCGCTGAAAGACAGCACACTCATTTTGTCGCGAGTCAAGCCTCAAGCTTGGTACCTTTACACGTTTTGTCGTTGGCTTATACCTCTGTGGTACAGCGATAAACGACTAGAGAATCGACAAAGTGATACTGCAAATAATGTAATTTGTCGTGGAAAAATGGTACTTTGATCCATTTTGTCGTAAGGCTATCCTCTAACTGACAGTTGGCATTGCACATAGCGTATCTAGGAATATAAATGGCGTAGAGAAATACTGTGAGGGCTATAATTTGTCGTTGAAAGATGATGCTTTTACCCATTTTGTCGTAAATCTGTCCTATAGCAGTGAATTGGCACTGCACATAGCATATTTCGGAATAAAAATAGCGACAAATTATAGCACTTACGGTATTTCTCTACGCCATTTCTATTTTGAGATACACTATGTTGCTTGATATCAAACTAGGAATTCGTCTGTTTTCCAGTAACCATTTGGAGCGACTAAAGCTTCTTTGATGTATGTTTTATTCTATTACTTCTATTATTGTTGGACAGCTATAGTAGTCAACTTTAGACTTTTAAATGAGATACAAAAGTTGTAAGTTTGTTCTTTTAGTGTGTTACGTACATCTATTGAGACATTTAAAAATTTAAATGTTTTTTTTTCTTTCCTTTTAATGGAAAATATGTCAACGTACCTCTTCTTAATATATTGACTTTTCTGTTCGGATCGTAAATTTCATCATCAACAGATATAACCACATATTCGCCATACGACAAGAGGTTACGTCGTTGAAGGCATTTGATAAAATCTATGAGGGCTATATGCTCACCAACAAACACATATACTAAAACGAAATTGTGTTTTTAAATCATTTATGTGCGTGCGTGTATAGGGAACTGGAAATATAAAACGAAAAATGTATCTCATAAACCGTGGTAAGGAGATCGTCGAAATTTGATTACCTACTTATATCATCCCTTGAATATTTTCATCAGAAACAGAATTTAATATCCAGAAAAGGGAATTGAAAACCCTTGTCAATCAAGGAATAAGGAAAGGTATATGATTAGATTAAAACTTTAGATATTTTCTTTTGAAAGTATGCAATCAAAAAGTTATAAATAATAAAAAATAATTAAGAAACAATAACAAATTCTATGCAAAATACGTTAGTATTTGCAGCTTCTTGTTGCTATTTTTATGTTGTATTAAGATGGGCTAATCAGAAATCATATATTGTTGAAAGTTGTTGGCTAGTCAATCAGAATACACCTTCTCAGCTGCAAATTGAAAGTGCACCCGTTATCTAACAATAAGTTCACTTCATTTTGCAGAAAGCTAAGTGCACTTGTAATGGTTGACTTTGTTAATTGTTAACCATACGAGATCAAACAGTAGAACAATAATGTATTTCTAAACTTACTACGGGTTCTTTGATAAGTGTCTGCAACAATGTTGTCCATTTGCTCGATATGTTGTGGGATGTAATCAGTATAATAGGTCCTTATGTCAGTTATTACTAGACCATGAATAGCTGAAAGCTCCTGCAATACAGCATTATTACAATTATAGTTCTACAACTAATTAAGCATTAGTTGTGTGGCGAACATTTAGGTGGTCAAAAAAAAATTCAAGGTCATCCGGAATATGGGCCAATTTTGCGATAACATGTTCGGATAATAAAGAGGAAGGATGCGGGGACACTTATATCATCAGCTCTATCCCTTATTTCTAGTAGACTTTACACCTATTTGAAAATGTAATGTTCCCCTTGTTATCCGAACATACTAGCGTAAAATTTGACCACATTCTAGATAATGTTTAAATCTTTTGTTCAGCTATCGGACTAATTATATCAAAAAGAAATTAGGAAGCATATGTATGTATACAAGGTTTTAAAGTCAATCAGAATATGGATACATGTAGCAGTAACATGTTCGGATAATAGAGAGGGAAGTTGTGTAGCAAACATTTAGGTGGGCGCAAGGTTTTAAAGTCATTCGGAATATGAATAAATGTTGCAGTAACATGTTCGGATAATAGAGAGGGAAGTTGTGTAGCAAACATTTAGGTGGGCGCAAGGTTTTAAAGTCATTCGGAATATGAATAAATGTTGCAGTAACATGTTCGGATAATAGTGCGGAGGGTTATAGGGCCAGTATTATCCTCTGTTTGTACTCTTTGCTTGTAGTAGGCCGTCCGCCTGCTTGTAAATGTAAAGTCCCCCTGTTATCCGAACATGTCAACGTAAAATTTTTCCATATTCCTAATAATGTTTAAATATCTTGTCAAGTTCTCTGACTAATTGTAACAAAAAGAAGTTATGAAGCATGTGTATTGTGTAGCAAACATTTAGGTGGGCACAAGGTTTTAAAGTCGTTCGGAATATAGATAAATGTTGCAGTAACATGTTCGGATAATAGAGAGGGAAGTTACAGGGCCAACTTTATCCTCTGTTTGTACCCTTTGCTTCTAGTAGGCCGTCCGCCTGCTTGTAAATGTAAAGTCCCCCTGTTATCCGAACATGTCAACGTAAAATTTGTCCATATTCCAGATAATGTTTAAATATTTTGTCAAGTTCTCGGACTAATTGTAACAAAAAGAAGTTATGAAGCATGTGTATTGTGTAGCAAACATTTAGGTGGGCACAAGGTTTTAAAGTCGTTCGGAATATAGATAAATGTTGCAGTAACATGTTCGGATAATAGAGAGGGAAGTTACAGGGCCAACTTTATCCTCTGTTTGTACCCTTTGCTTCTAGTAGGCCGTCCGCCTGCTTGTAAATGTAAAGTCCCCCTGTTATCCGAACATGTCAACGTAAAATTTGTCCATATTCCAGATAATGTTTAAATATTTTGTCAAGTTCTCGGACTAATTGTAACAAAAAGAAGTTATGAAGCATGTGTATTGTGTAGCAAACATTTAGGTGGGCGCAAGGTTTTAAAGTCATTCGGAATATGAATAAATGTTGCAGTAACATGTTCGGATAATAGAGAGGGAAGTTACAGGGCCAACTGTATCCTCTGTTTCTACCCACTGTTTAGGTAGTTTTTGATAAATTCCTGCAATTAATGTAATTTGATGAGCGCTTCTAACACTATCTTATTTTATTTTTAATTATTAAGACGGTATGTTTAAAAATTCCTATCCGTTTACCTCAATGGCAGCCCGGACTTCACTGCCGGATCCTGGATGCGATCCTGATATTAAAACAAAACAATGCCAATCAAATGTCCTTAATAGGGCCACCACACTTTTTGAAACTTTGCTCGACGGGGGTAGTGTTCTGGCAAATGTTGGAAAGATATGCTTATCTGAAACGCTGGTATCGCTGCATTTCTGAAAATTATAAAGAAAATAGGACACGTGTCACCGATTCTTCATTTATTATTACTGTTCTTCTTTTTCGAAAATTTAATTTAACCCTTGTAATAATAATTTATCTTTAATTTCGCGAAGTATCCAAATAATATTAGCTTTATCATTTATGCTTTTATCAATAAAATAGTCCATTAAAAGTTTGAAACTTTAAATTACTTTGAAATTATTTGAAGACATGACCTAATACGTACACGGTTATTTACCAGATAAAACGATCGTTAAAATATTAATGAGAAGTAGTTCAGTGCCCAAAGAACTTAAAAAGTTACTTTCTACAACAGACTAATTGTTATTTTTCTAATTAACATTTTTAACTTAAAGGATACCCATTACCCATATTGAGTTTTTATCTCGTAAACTACAAATTAATTGTTTTTTTTTTATTTTCGTTTTCATCATTACCATCTTCATATTGTAGCGAGCACGAGTGTGTTTGTTTGCGATCGGGCACACGTGTTCGTTAACAGCTTATGGATTCGCCGACTAGCCGTGGGCGTCTTTCTTCGTGTGCGCCGTATTTGTAAATGTGTGTCGTACCTGCGTTCCGGGAAAGCAGTTAAACAGTTCAAAGAAAAAAAGAAACTATCCGGATGTTTCGAGTAGGCTCCCGAAAGTAAACAAAAAAGTATTTAAAGGAAGAGACGATCAGCGAGAGATGAAGAAATAAATTGACCATTGCAGAAGTGAATCGAGAAATAAATTAACAGTGATAGCAGTAAAATAAATAGAGCAGTGAATAGTGATATATTAATAATTAGTGTAAATAAATAGATTTTGTCGTTATCAGTCTTCGAAGTTAATTTTGTTAAATAAAATAATTCGAAGTGGTCCGTATTCTGTCGAACTGCAGGCAGTTCCGACAAAACACAGACCAACTTTTACCTGCTGTCTTAACAGTGCGTTTTAGAAAATAGTACAAATGGCGCAGTAAACGCCATCTGTAGCACGATGCTACATTTTAGGATTACGTATGCTCCAACAAGGTCCACTTGTGTGGATATCTACTTGCTGAAAACGAATCCCGGCGTAGCCAACCTCAACGTGATAGGCACGTTAGCTCAATCGAATAAAATAATTCGAAGTGGTCCGTATTCTGTCGAAACTGCCAGACGCGCTGATGAGATCCAAACAGATCGAAATCGCGATCCGCGTCTGGCAGTTTACTGCGTCATTTGTACTATTTTTTAATTTTGTTAAACCCACGAACATTACAATATGCTCGTCGCCTCGCCGGTCGAAACGTTTTTTAGACACCACCTCGCCTTTATCCAATACTGAGTCAATTTTCGTATTTCCCGAAAACTAAAACGCCACATATCCTTAACTATATATAATAGATACACATAATGGCTGAAGACAATGAGGTAGAAATACGCTTCGAATTCTGACTTCATCAATACTTGACAAGGTCCTTTTCGGTGATCTATTGAAACTGTTTACGGCACCAGCGTGCCGATGAGACCAAAGAGATCAAAATCGCGATCAATTTGTGACAATTCGGACAGACCAAGGACATTACCTAAGTACTTCTTTTATATTTTTAAAACAATCTGTATTTTTAATACGTCTTACGTATGAGATCATGGGAATATTCCAAGCTGCTGCAACCAAAGCTTCGGAAAAACACGTGTCATCTGGACCAATAAAAGCGATCGTGCCATTTTCTCTCATTGCCGTCATTATTTGGATGGCTTTAGCGGCTGACGATGATTTTTTCCGGTCGTACTCCTCGGAGTTTGCGTTAGAATTTGTTCCAATGTCAGCTGCTATGTAGTGCAATTTCTTTCCAGGAAGAAGATCTGTGAAGGAAAATTTAACTTTAAAATACCTAAGGTTCCATAAAATACCTAAAGTTCCAGGTTCGTATTGGCCTGTTGAATTGTTATGCAAAAAAAATGTAAAACCTCTAACACGTGTACATAAGTGTACACACCATTTCTTTTATTTGTCATTTATCGTAAATAGTTTCGAAAATAAATGGAGAATCATGTTTTTGTAGGACAATTTGAGGAATAGGTATATCTGGAAATATGACATCCAAAATTTCAAAAAAATTAGTTTTGACTATCTTGCCATAACCCACATGATATACCTAGACCTGTTTTATCCAAATTACATTGTGAGTGTCCTTTTAAGAAACTTTGAATTTTCAGTAACCGTTTTCGAGAAAACGATCATTTTTCATGCATATATCTAACGGTGCTTCGTGGGGCCCCGAGATAAAAGTTTTCAGTCTCTCAGAGTCTCTGAAAGCGAGACTCGAGTTTCTGTCTCTCATCGAGTCGCTCAGAGAGACTGTCGAGAGACTGTCAAAAAAATTGTTTAGCGCCTCTGAACGAGAGACTCGAGTCGCTCATAGAGAGTTCCTCATTTCGTATCCAGTCTCTGAACGAGAGATTCGAATCTCTGAACGAGAGACTCGAATCTCCCAATAAATGGTGTCTCATCCATAGACATGGTTAAAATTTTCTAAGTTCAACATATTTCAGAGATCCCAGTCTTTCTACGAGAGATTCGAATCTCTCATAGAGAGATCCTCATTTCGTATCCAGTCTCTGAACGAGAGACTCAAATCTCTCAATAAATGGTGTCTCGATAGACATGGTTAAAATTTTCTAAGTTCAACATATTTCAGAAATCCCAGTCTTTCTACTAGAGACTCGAATCTCTCAATTTTTCAGTTTTATTCATTCAGTCTCTCTGTGAGAGACTTGAATCTCTGAATTAACAATTTTATCGTTCGAGTCTCTCATACAGAGACTGTGAGAGATCCATAAAAACACCTAGGCAATAACTGAGAGACTGTGAGAGACTCTCTCAGAGACGTTGAAAGACTCTGAGAGGCTGGAGAGAGACTGAAAATTTTTGTCTAGGGACACCCTGTATAATTCGTTGCGTTGTAATCAGAAATTAATTACATAAGTAAGCTGTTAGGTATTTTCACCCACGTCTGAGATCCAATTTGTCCTTTTTATTGTCTATTAAATCGCGATACAGCATCTGAACCTTTTATATATATACGTATACCAACCACCCTCTGAATTGTTTATCCGATTTAGTGTTTTTAATAAAAGAATGAGATTACTTTAATCTTAAATTACGTTTTCTCCTCGAGCTTGCATTTTACCACTGCTTTGCAACGTGTCGTTATAGATTGAAGAAAAAGTGAAAGCAATTATTGTATTTTATTTATAACCGCATTTTCGTTTCTTTAGAACCACTTTGTTTATATTTTAAGCATTTCGAATGGCTACCAAAGTATTTAGAATGAAATGATATTGTTCTTGGAAATTTTATTTTCTTTTGAACGGCTTTTTTTAAAGAAATTTACGTAAGATCAAAAGAAAATATTTTATACGAAGATACTGGCGATAAAAACGCCGCTTGAAACCAAGAAAAAATTATTATTTGACACAAAAAATAAATGCGAAGATGGAAATCTGAAAATAATTAACTTTTGATAATTAAATGTGTAAAGCCTTTCTTCGATATAATAGCTTATTTTTCGTGACAAATTAATTAATTCACAAGACTGTTTTGGCGTAGAATTAATGTTATGTACATAGTAGTTAAATTAAAAAACAAAATCATTTAGGCCTCGATCTTAATTATATCTTAAAATATCCGATTCACAGTTGGCCATGAGTCTTTGAAAAGTCACCAATCTTTTTAAAATCATTTTTTTTTTAAAGTACAGACACAAAAATTTTAAAAATTATGATTTCCATTATTTTACTTCGTACAATGTAAATTTCTTGGAAGGGTGAGGATTGGGGTGTAGTGTGGGTAGGTAGGATGTAAGGGTGTAGTAATTAACGTACAATGGCCCAAGGGAATAATTTATTTAAGGGCACACGTCGTAAACACCGCTCAAATATTGCGACGGCGTATAAAATTAACAGAAATTAAGCGACAAACTTGTCCAACTTCGTTAATTTCAAAATATAATGATCACATTATGATTACCAGTTGAGCCCGTTCAAATTTGGGTGGTTGCCGGTGTCGAATTTCGTAATTCCATGTATTGATTAGACGTTTAATAATCAGATAACTCGTAACGTAATATCGTATGATCAGAGGAGATAGCTGCGCCTATTTCCATAACAAACCCGTCTACGTACGCTAGAAATTTACCTCACTGTCTGCAGCTTCATATTATGTACAATTTTGTACATTAAGTACCAAAAATGGTTTATTATAGGTACAATAGAACAAGATATACTTAACCAGTTTTAAAAATATTTGAAAAATGCTCTTTGAAATAAAAAATGGAATGTTATTGATAGGAAATATATTTGATTTACAAACAAAAAAGGGTATATATGGAGTCGCTTTTTTTATTTTATAAATGCTATCCCACATAAAAGAGGCATGAATATTGAGAGCTTGTTAACGGTTTACAACGCAATCTGACCCCGGGATTGTTTTTCTTTTTTATAAAAGCGCTTTTTATTATCGTCCCAATTTAAATCAACCGACCATACGATATTGACAAATGGCATCGTCGTATTATCTGGCTTCAAAATCAATCTGTATCGTATGTAAAGGTGTGCTCAGACTAAGCGAACAAGGGTGTGAACGAAAAGGTAGTGAAGGTGGAAGCTGGACAAGAAGGGGGGTCACTTAAAAGGAGTTAATTAAATACAGTTTTCGATGTTGATGTATAATTTTATACATATTTAATTTAAGGAGGGGGCGACATATTAATTTAGGACTTTATTACAACAGGGCTTAATGTCGGGAGGGAGTTTTAAATCGGTTTAAAAATGCGTCAGATATATATGTGGACACGTAAAGCAGGTTAATAAGTTATTCACTCTCATCAGCACGCCATGTGCATTCTCGTTACTCTCGATAAATTACTAAGTTCACTAGATAGCGATATACACACTGTCTGAAGTATCATCTCCCTTTTGGGGAATATCTTCGATTTGGCAAGTAACTTACCGAGACTGTCTCTGGCGTGATGATGAGATCAAATAAGGTCGATATCGCGATTTTTGTCTGGTGTTTCAATTAACTACAGACCAAGAACTTAAACCGTTCTTAAGGATTATTTACTATCATCAGATATTTTGTGATGGCGTATTGAGGATTCAACCTATTATAGCGAGCACGAGTGTGTTAATGTGCGATCGGGCACACGTGTGCGTGGACGGCTTATCGATTCGCCGACTTGCCGCGGGAGCCTTTATTCATGTGCGCCGTTTTTGTAAATGTGTGTGTCGTACCTGCGTTCTGGGAAAGCAGTTAAACAGTCTAAAGAAAAAATAAACGATCCGGATGTTTCTAGAGGGTTCCAGAAAGTAAATAAAAGATTTTAAGATAAGATATTTAAAGGAAGAGACGATCGCCGCGAAAAAGGAGAAATAAATTGACAGTGATAGCAGTGAAATAAATAGCGCAGTGAATAGTGATATATCAACAGTAGTGTAAATAAATAGAATAATTCATAACCTAAGTTTAGTAATAATTCAATAGTGTTTTTAAGTTCTTTAATAATTAGTGTAAATAAATAGTTTTTGTCGTCTTCAGCCTTAGAAGTTAATTTTGTTAAACCCACGAACATTACACTATAAATATTCTACTGCATGCTATCATTAAAGGGTGGCATCGTCTTTTGAAAAATACAACGTGATGTAAGAGAGTTTGTAGAAATGTCTTCAGGCATCTTTTCATATTAATAATGAAGTAATGTATATTATCTTCATTGTACTGTTTACGAGGAACAAAATTAATAAGCAACTTTATTTGCCCGGCAGTTTTCCCCTTCGTAGCTTTGTGCAATAGCAAAGTCGATAATAAAAACGTGGCAAGACTTATAAATTCTGAAAGCCTAATTAACGATGTTTCCAACTTGTCGACTTCATTCCGCACCGATTAGTAAGACACCCTAAGGCGAATGCTAAGTGCAGACGTTAGAAAAAAAAGAAAGAATTCTGAACCGATTAAAGAAAAACCACCACCAAAGAGAGCTACGTGTCTGGAATATGTAAAGAAGTCGCACACAAAATCGTATTGAGATCAAAGTTGGGACATGCTTATACATTTTTATTGTGTCTATAAACGACATGGTGCAAATATTTATGGATTATGTTGACTCATGAGTCTGTAAGCTAAACTCTTATACGGTTTAAGGGGTGTAAAATACTAATGTTGTAGGGTTACGATGATTAAATCACTTAGTATTAATGTTTTGCATTATTGGGTATTTAAACTTAGCGGGAGTTTCGGTACTGCATCTTTAAAGGGGGGGGGGACAATTGCCCCTTCCCCTCTGAGTCCGTCCTTGGCGCATGAGTCAAATTCACTTAACTTGTAGGATTACATATACAGGGACAAAAGATTAGTATGCTTAGATTTGCAGATGATATAGCAGTACTAGCATCTAGCAAGGAGGAGTTAGAGATAGCTTTAAATAAAATGGAAACGGTATTGACAAAACAGTACTGTATGAAAATAGATAAAAGTAAAACAAAAATACTGATATGCAAGGGAAGAAAAAGTAAGGAAGGAGCGAATATAAAGATAGGAGATGAAAAATTAGAAGAAGTGGCCGATTTTAGGTATCTAGGAAGTCAGATAAGAGTCAGGACGAAAGGAATAGTAGGTATATAAAGCAGTGGATAGCGCAGGGTCGAGTAGAGTCGCCTTCAATAAAAAGAAGTCACGTCTATGCTCGCGAACGATTAATTTAGAAACTGGAAAAAGATTGTTAAGGGTGTATGTTTGGAGTGCGGCGGTGTACGGGTGCGAAACATAGACGGGGGGCTCGGTGGAAAATAAAGTTTAGAAGCATTCGAAATGTGGTGTTACAGGTGAATGATGAGGATACCGTGGATAGAGAAGCTTAGACATGAAGAGGTATTAGAAAGAATAGGAGAACAGAGGACTCAATGGAATTCAACAAGATATAGGCGAGGTAGGTTGGTAGGGCACCTTCTCAGGCATGACGGTCTAGTCACAAACATATTAGAGGCAGAAACAGGAGTTAAGAGGAGAAAGGGTAGATCTAGATTAGATTACTGTTCGCAAATAGTTAAGGATCTGGGATGTTTTAGTTTTAGGGAAATGCGAAGATTAGCTCAGGATAACAACCAGTCTTAGGACTGACGACCTTATGACCTTATGATGATGGTGATTGTTGTAATATTGCTTTTTAACATCTACCTGGATTACTGTTAACAGCCTCAACGGCTACAGGGAGGGCTCCTAAAACCACCTGGGACTTTCCATACGCCCCTAGAAATCCAATTGTCACAGTTTCGGACTCATTGTCCCACTCGTCAATGTTACTGAAGAAGTCCAACGCACTAAAGTTTTCGATACAGTCCTGCGAATTGGCGATAACATGCGAGGTCACTGTGTTTTTGTAAACGTTTCTGCTTCGTAAGCATAATACTATAAGGATCAGGGACAGTTTTATAATGTTCTTTTCACTTTTGTAACGTATTAACATTTTTTCTCTGTCGTCAGATTTGTTTCGAACTTCTTTAATCGTAACGCATGTTCAGGTAAATAGCAGACAGAAAATTGTAGCTCTATTTTTATTTCTTCTTTTTATTTTATTTTTTTTTTGTACAGTTCGCTTTTATGTCAGTTTTTACGATCAGAGTAAGGTGAATTACAACGAAACCCCAAAAAACGATTCTACGTAATTGCAAGCCATCGATGTCTGCTTGCTATTTTCTAATATGGAAATCGCCAAAATAATTTTGTTCATGTCATAGTTTGTTTCTTACTTTAATGGTGGCGATAATTATACATAAATTGTGCAAAAGAAAAAACAATTTACCCTCTTAATTTAATCTTTCCTTTTTTAATTAGAAAATGTCAGGGGCGTATTAATAGCACCACGAGAAATTTAATTAGTTTTTTTTTTCACGCCGTTATAAAGTGAATTTCTTTGCGAAATATTAATAGAAAGTTTACCGAGAATTACCCTAAATATTTAGATGTAGCGTTAGTTTTTAATTGAAAGAAGAAACTGATGAATAATTGCGAAATACGTAACAGTAGTAACATTTATTTTTATCACTTTAAAAGTTCACTGCAGATAAGTGCACCTTGATTTAGTTAGTGTTTAGTTCATACATCAAAAAAATGAGAAAGTGGTCACAGTACGCTGGGTTCAAAGGACAAACTAAAATTTTAACTTGAACTCTCGCGCTTTTATGTTTCTATAGAAACAACAGAGACGCGTCTCATTTTCGCGCTCGCTTGATTTGTGCGTGCTTCGGAAAATTCGTCCGTTGTTGAATAAATAACCGAAGGCTCAGATTGGTTGAGATATTTGATTTTCTTTTTTTTTTTTCCAAGTCTTTACGAAAATATTGTCGTTTACGTGATCCAGTAATATTGAAACTTAGCAAGGACAGGGAATTTCCTTTAGTTGCTCTAGTTGTTTATTTTAAGGATCTAACGATATGTGTATGTGTATTATTCGATTTGAGGAGTTTTCTTGACATACAGTACACGGATTTACATTTATATCATATATACTTTAATTCTAATTTCTCCATTTGTCTAACTCCAATTTATACTTTCGAATAGGAAAGGTGGGGGGGTCCAAAAAATGTGATATTGTAAGTGACTCTAAGACCATTCCTTAACTCGAAGTTTCTCTAATGCGACATAACTTTGTTTTTGTGCAAAATATTGGGAAATAAAATTTAGCAGTTTTTGTTCCTTTTTCATGGAAAATATCAAAANTATATATATATATCCTATAAAGTGGAGTTTATTTGTCATTTTATTTATTACTTAGGCAGGGACTTAAACAATAATTGTTAATTTCTGAAAACTCTATACTTTATAGTAATCAATTTCTGTATTTATTGGTTAAAAATTAATATCAAAGAATCGATTATTGAATATCGTATATATGCTTGTCACATTGCATAAATTATTCATATTCAAAAGAATTTTAATCTTCTAGCTAAATATTACCTCCAGAATTTGCAATTCCCTTATTTAGGAACTTTTATGGTGGGGGTTTTGGTTCGGGCCTGTTGTACATTTATTATTCGACACCCTGTAATATACTTCTCACACTGTATTCTGACTAAATAGCGGCAATACTGTCCTGATTTGCTTTAATTATTTTTAAGGAATTTTAAATAAGAAATATAAAATAAAACACATTTTAATTATCCTCAGTTTATATATTTCAAAAAATACCTCTTTAATATCACATTAAGTCTTATCTTACAACAATTAAGTATTTGTAAAAATTATTAAAAGAATTGTACTATTTTATAAAAATTTAATTATTCTCATTTTCTGTCTCCTTTCTTCTGATTAATTGTTTATCATTCATAATCGAACCAGGTTTTAAAACTTAATGCACAATAATCAACATTATGCCAGATTTATAATTATTATAATACAAATCATTTAACGAATGCTTCGGGAGGAACAGTTCCTTGTTTTTGTAATTCGGTGAAAACAAACACAGCTCTCTCAAAATTCCAATCGGTTTCTTGCAAACATCTGTAACCAAACAATTTCTAATGAGACATAATCATATGATAATAAAAACAAGACTTCGATTAATTAAAGATCATTCAATCAATATTGAGTATTTCTTGTTTCACTAAGTGACCGAACACTGGATAATTTCTACAACGTACTAGTAAACTAATAAATATATAATATTAACATACTTCTGTGACCAATCCAAATTCATCCCCGACTGTTGAGCCATCGCCTGAACCATCTGCTGTTTTACGGCATCGTCAGGTATTGAAGTACTAGGTGGTGTGGTCACTGGGGTGTTGGGAGGTGCAGGAGTTTGTACCGGCGGCGCCGGAGCCGGGGTTCTAAATGCAATCTAGCAAAAAAACAAATATAGTAATGAAGGATTATCTTAATTCTTATATGAAGTTATTCGTACCTTTCTTTGCTCTTCAGTGGCATTAGTAACATGCAGCATCTCGTTTAAAATACAGAAGCCCGATCCTGCAGGTATAATAACGAAAGTTCTACAAAAGTAGCGGATGGGAGGCATTTTGTGACCGCTATGTAGTTCCTTATAAAGACCCGTGAATGTTAAATTAATTAGCTGAGGCTGAAAAGAAAAAACTAATAACTCAGATGCTCCTATGGGTTTACGAATAAGTTACTACTGTCTGGGATTTACTTTTACTTATCTCTAAAATATTTAACGTTAATTCTTTTTAAACTATTACAAAAAAACTATGCTGACATTAACTTACTGTAAAGAGACACAAGTCTACGGTGAAACTATGAATGTCATGTTTTGTTGCAGGCATGTCGTTCAGAAACGAAACAACGGCCAAATGGCCCTGTTTAAGAAGTCTCATGCGTCTGTCAGAATCTGTCACTCTTAATATGTTCCTGTTATCCGTCAAATACCAATTGAGCCAGCTCGAGTTTTTCTGATGCTGCCCGTACGGATAAGCCATCGTCATTGACAGGGTGGCCTGTTCATGATATGCTTGCAAAAGTGGTTGTCTTGTTTCACCATCGAAGATCTGGATGTATTGTTCGAGAAATTGTCGCACGATTCCTTGGCCTTCCGCATTGCACAGGAACGTCTGCTGGGAGGTTGGCAATGGTACCTCTTCGGATATGTCAAAACTGATGGGAGGGGGTAAGTCCACACCGTCCTTAATAAACAACGCATTTATTTAATAAGTGAATAACTCATCGTATTAGTGATAAATTAATATGAGAGACCATATTTGAAGTTTATCGAAAAAAAAAAAACGTTTTACTAACACTTACCAGTTTCATGACCTTGGGGAACCTCTTCCTTACTTCGCTGTAGACAAAATAATATAGGGAGCGAAATTTACCGCCCCAAATAAAGACCATTAGCCTGTTTTTGCATTCCTGCTAACACTCTCAACCACAGTTGCATTTACATAAAATATACACGAAGAGGGCAACAAATAAGCATGTTAATTAAACAAAAAACAAAAAAAAACAGTGCATCAAATTTTTTGCTGTTCATAAGAGATTTTTATTTATTTTCCCACTAATACGTTGAGGTTTGAACAAAAAGAAAAACTAAAGTTAAATTAATGTAACAGGAAAGTAATACTAATAGTATACCACTTTTTATCTTTCATTTTTTTCTTTGCTAATGTTAAATTATACATTCAAATTTTTTTGTCTTTATAAATCACACATAAATTAGCAATTTCTATTTAATAATAGACATGACAATATTTATATTGAAAGTCCTTGTAACAGACACTTCTCAGTTTTTTTAGAAACAAATTGAATTTTCTCTTTTCAGTTCTTTTTTTTTGTATTTGGCAAAGAGAGTAACAAAATTAACACATTTTATTGTTACTTATACTGCATTTTTGCACCTATTGTTCCCATTCTGCTATGTTTTTTTCCATTCATAATTTCGTGATGATTTTTTGCTTCTTTATTCTTGTTCTTCGACGTTTGATGTTTTCTTTGTCTTCTTAGTGAATAGCACAATCTTGCACTGCTCATTCACCAGTAATAACAATAATTTACTGTTATATTCACACATACAGCATTTAAGGTGCAACACAGCAAGTATTTTTGCGTAAATTGCTACTCTCTACAAAATACGTTTCTTTTTCTTTCATGTTTTGATTTGAAGGGTTTTTTTTCTAGTCCATTTATTACCCTTTTTTCTGTAATCAATATTATTTTGTACGTTTGCTACAAGGAACACAACAAATTTATACAATGACTATTTTTTTTTTTTGCTTAAAATATGAATGTACTAATGTATGCGTGATTTACCTTCTATTCCTGTCATTTCTTTCTACTTCTTTTTTTTTATAACAAAAACGTTAATGAAACAAACAAAAATAATAAACGTAAAATAAAAAGAGCTAAACACAAAATACATAAATGAGCATAATTTTTTTGTTCAAATCTAAACGTATATCGTTATTAAATGCTTACGTGTATGTCATTAAATGCAAAAGGTCAGCAGTAAATAAAGTAAAAATTCATTCTCTTCACAGTATTTTGAAATCTTTTTCAAAATTCATTCCAAGTTGCTTACTAGAAGAGCAAAAATTTTCTTTAATTATACGATTACCTGATGTAAGTTTCTTGATTCTTGTATTTGTCACACAAAGGATTGCCATCTAGGACCACATCAACGAGCGGCAAACCAGATAATGCGTCCAACATTGATATATCCTTTATCTAAATATTTCACAGAAAAATTAAGGACATATGTTTTAGGTATAAATTAATATTTATTACCTTGTTGTTTCCAATGTGGAGAATCTTTAAATTTGGCAGTTTAGTGTTTAGTTTCTTTAGGTGACTAAGCACATGTATCCTATTATCATATAAATTTAATGCTTCGAGATCAGGTATATTTACAGAAATTATATCAATTGCAGTCAGTAGTATGATAGGTTTGAAAAGAGCACAAAACACATCTTGTAAATCAGGATCTGCATGAAACTTGGTCAAATCTAAAGCCCTTGTGGCAGCATTGTATCTTTTGGCCATTGCAAGTTTCATTTTCTCTTTCATTGATTCGTTTATATCAACCACATTGGGTGATCCAGTATTAACCTTTATAATCATATTAAAACCATCAGGATAACGGATTTGGCGGTCTAAATTATTAAGTTTTTCAGCCACTTTATATTCATCAACATAAAATGTTACCACGTTCCTTTCAGATGTCCACTAGAATATTATGAGTTACAAGATACACTTAAATATATAAATAATTTAAACTCACCATAACTGGGTACAATGTAAGTGGACTAACATGGTCCATTAATAATTTTAAAATAAAATTCTTTTCATATTTATGACCATAGGGAATCTAAACAAAATGTAGTAGGATCAGTTACATGTATTCATGTTTCAAATCGTTTAACACTTACTGTAACCCTGAACCAGCCCACTGGACTATCTAGCAGTTTCCTTTTGGCCCCCTTTGGTGGAGGAGTACCACTGCGACCTTTACGTCTAAAATTTTTTGCTGAAGTAAAACCACCACCGCTACCGCCCATATCAACATCTTCTTCTTGAAAATGAGCTTCTAATGATGCGCTCCAATTACGATTATTCTTTCTGCCATGTTTACTATGTTTGAAAGTGACCCTTCTGTCTCCTCTATCGTCATGTTCTGAAAGAAATTAGAAATAATACTGCTTGCCTACATAATTTAGGTTTTTCAAATTACCTCTGTACTGGTTTTTCCATGATGTAAAGTGCTGATGGTTCCCTTTCGACGACTTGCCTGGCTTAGGCATGTTCGAGGAAAAATCCTTAATTATTAAAAGTTTGGCGTCACTTGGTAGTCGGTTGTTTAATTCAACTGTATCTGATGTTTATTTTATGAATATTTGTTTAGTAATCACGATAAATTGTCACAAATTAATCAAATATATGTTTCACAAGTACCAAGCCATATGACAACAGCAGTATTAATTGTTTAGGGAGAAATATGCTATTCGTTTTGGGCACTGCCAACATAAAATCTTCGGTACTCAGTGGTAGTGTTCTATTAGTTGCGCTCATTTTTGTAGATCTTTCGAATAATTGGTTTAATTTGCTTGTGTTATTTTGTTTTACAAGGTATATATGGATTATAAATTGTTTACTAGTAAAGGCAGACGTTAAAAGCCATATTACGTGCAAATTATTCTTAAATAGCTATTAGTGATGCATATTTTCGAAAGTGAAATTGCTTGAACGCATCTTAAATGTGCAGGTTTATAGTGATCAATGCAGGAACTTTTCAGCAAATAAAAGTTCCTAAATTAGTGCGGGATGTGTTAACAAAGTAGGAAAGTGTGTCTACTTTTCTCGGAACTTTTCTTTAGAAAAATCCTGTGTGTTAAATTTTTAATATTACTTGACGTGGCGTCACTTCTTGGTGAACAGAATATTCAATAAGGATTGTGTTTTATAATTGGGTTTGAGAACTTATTCCAAAATGTCTGGCATTGCTGCAGCAAGGTTAGCTGAAGAACGTAAAGCTTGGAGAAAAGAACATCCTTTTGTAAGTGCTTATTTTGAAAATTGTATCAATAGGATATTTTAAAAACTAATGTACTTTTAGGGATTCGTTGCGAGGCCTTCAAAAAACCCGGATGGATCATTAAATTTGATGAACTGGGAGTGTTGTATTCCTGGCAAAAAAGGCGTAAGTAAAACTCATACTTATTCATTATAAAAGTAAGATTTAAATAAGTTTCTTATTTTTAGACACCATGGGAAGGTGGTCATTACAAATTAAGAATGATATTCAAAGACGATTATCCAAGTAGTCCACCAAAATGCAAATTTGAACCCCCACTCTTTCATCCCAATGTTTACCCATCCGGCACAGTTTGTTTGTCGTTGCTTGACGAAGAAAAAGACTGGCGACCAGCTATCACAATTAAACAAATATTACTTGGTATCCAAGACCTTTTGAATGAGCCAAACGTTAAAGATCCAGCTCAAGCTGAAGCATACACTATTTATTGGTAAGCTGCAGGAAAGACAGTCAAATATTAAATTAATATTTTTCTTTTTTATCAGTCAAAACCGTTTGGAGTATGAGAAGCGAGTAAGAGCACAAGCCCGAGCTATGAACCAACAAGAGATATAAGTATTGAAATGTTTGCTCCTCTATAATTGGTATTGTATTTTTACTACTTTTAACAGGAAATTCATTTCTTAATTCCCATGTTGTATTTTCTTGAATAAGGACTATATAGTAAATATGAAATGATTACGTTTAGTTTTGTAAGATCTATGTATCAGTAAATTTGTTCAAATAAAATAAGGTAATTTATAAGTACATTCTTATTAAACATAAAGAAACATCTGTTTTTAATAAACTTTAACATATAAAAACGCTCTTTGTTTTTCTCTTGCCATTTACAATACCCTTAAATGTTCTCTAACTCTGAATTTAAAAAAGTTCTGCAACATGCATTCATGGGAATCTAAACAAAATGTAGTAGGATCAGTTACATGTATTCATGTTTCAAATCGTTTAACACTTACTGTAACCCTGAACCAGCCCACTGGACTATCTAGCAGTTTCCTTTTGGCCCCCTTTGGTGGAGGAGTACCACTGCGACCTTTACGTCTAAAATTTTTTGCTGAAGTAAAACCACCACCGCTACCGCCCATATCAACATCTTCTTCTTGAAAATGAGCTTCTAATGATGCGCTCCAATTACGATTATTCTTTCTGCCATGTTTACTATGTTTGAAAGTGACCCTTCTGTCTCCTCTATCGTCATGTTCTGAAAGAAATTAGAAATAATACTGCTTGCCTACATAATTTAGGTTTTTCAAATTACCTCTGTACTGGTTTTTCCATGATGTAAAGTGCTGATGGTTCCCTTTCGACGACTTGCCTGGCTTAGGCATGTTCGAGGAAAAATCCTTAATTATTAAAAGTTTGGCGTCACTTGGTAGTCGGTTGTTTAATTCAACTGTATCTGATGTTTATTTTATGAATATTTGTTTAGTAATCACGATAAATTGTCACAAATTAATCAAATATATGTTTCACAAGTACCAAGCCATATGACAACAGCAGTATTAATTGTTTAGGGAGAAATATGCTATTCGTTTTGGGCACTGCCAACATAAAATCTTCGGTACTCAGTGGTAGTGTTCTATTAGTTGCGCTCATTTTTGTAGATCTTTCGAATAATTGGTTTAATTTGCTTGTGTTATTTTGTTTTACCAGATATATATGGATTATAAATTGTTTACTAGTAAAGGCAGACGTTAAAAGCCATATTACGTGCAAATTATTCTTAAATAGCTATTAGTGATGCATATTTTCGAAAGTGAAATTGCTTGAACGCATCTTNAACTGTGAATGTTGTATATAAAGGCATTCTGTAGTATATTTAGTATGTTCAGGGGGTATCTTTTGAAGATTTCCCCTTTTCGATAATAATCTAAACAAAACAAAAATATATTTAGTATCAGCATTGCACCCGTGCGAAGCTGGGGCGGGTCACTAGTAAGAAATAAAAACAACTCGTATAAAAAGTAAGTGAAAACGTTTTATTATTAAACAGTTATTACGTTCACGCTTTGAAACGTATGTATTAAAATATAATAGAAACTTACAAAGTTTATTAAAATTACTCAATTCAGTTAACGCTAAAATATTAATCGGATGAAAAAAAATAATATTTATTACATAATGTTATTTCGCGAATCACCTACACGTTATTATCTTGTAATTAATTAATTGTTTCATTTTCTATAACCGTTATTTCTAACTTCGATCACCACAGGTCCACTTCTACCACTACTTTCGTAGAAACCCTTCCTTTCGTAGGTCTCGTAACGGGTGGGTTGTGGGGGCGGCGGTGGCTGGTACCTGGAAGTACTTTTTGTGACCATTTTCTTTTCTGTCGATTGAATCGTCTCCAATCCTTTGCCCCCTCTGGCCGGGAGAGTTTTCCTACTAAAACTCTCCACCGTATCTGTAACGGTTGATTTGTTTTTATCGTTGTTTTCGGTTGTTGTATGATAAGTTTCAGAAAAGTCGGTGCTTGAGTTGCTGCCCCTCCTAGTAATAACAGTTCTGCTGTTCGGAGTGTAGCTCTTTTCTATGGTGGTGGTAACATTGTTCGTTGTGTCCCGTAAACGCGTCGGGGGCTCGTAGATGTCCCCGTAGTAGGGCTTGGAGGGTGCTGCACTGATGTAACCCCTGGAAGACGGCTTGTGAACCGAAAGTTCGTCGTTTTCGTGAAGGGTCCTGTAGAGATCCGGCGCTCTTTGACGAAGATCCTTCAGAAACGTCTTCTGTTTATAATCCGGGGATGATTCACTGTAACCGTTTCTAGAGAAACGATTGGTGCCATTCAGGGTGCTGAAGTTGGTTCTATTACGCTCGAGACGTTCGTCGATAGGTTCCGATGTTAGATCGCGTTGGCTGCGGCTTATGCTTGTTATAAGGCCTGGACTTTTCAAACCTATAACAATAAATATTTAGTTATGGACTATATTTTTGTGGGCGGTTCTAGTAGTCAGTAGTCAGTCTAGTAGTAGTGTTCCCTTAGGGCTTTTTAAATAAAAAAATATATATTATCTGTCGTTATTTGGAACGTCTGAGATGCTCAGAGGGATGAGAAAAAGTTAATACACTTGGTGAATTGGGCTCATTAAATTTGATGAACTGGGAGTGTTGTATTCCTGGCAAAAAAAGGCTCAGAGGGATGAGGATAAGTTAATACACCTGATGAATTGGGCTTTTCTAGGATTACATGATATTTACAGATGCTTTAGTCCAGATTACAGGTACATGTTTAAGAGGGGTGGGGGCAGATTGTAGGAATTTACGTATAATTTACGTTACCCAGAGGGGATTCGTTAATCCTGTTTAGGTGAGGGTTGCTCTGGTACATGCTGGTCCGTGTTGGTCCGTCCAGGTCCACGTTAAAGCTTTTACTTCTTGATAAAAAAGTCCTTGCTGGTTTTGCCGGTGGGGTACCGTTTGAAATGTATTTTCCTGTATTCTGATGATGAGTTGGATTCGAAACTGTGTTTATTATCGAAACGTTGATGGTACTATCGGTCTTATCGTGTTTATCCAATCTTGACGATTGATCGTTTCTAGAAATGAAACAACAGTTTGTAGATTACTGTTTTTTGACTAACAAAATTCCCAATTACTTCTAAATAAAAAACAAATTTAGTTTTTGAAGTGTTACTAGAGCAGTTGTTAGAAATTAGAATGGCTTACCTTGAAGAGTGTCTGGGTAATGTTTGCGAAACGCGCTCGTCTCTCCTGGCCGGATCGAGTCGACTGGTAGATTTACTCAATCTGCCAAGAGTGCTGTGAGATCTAAACAAGTGAATGTTTCGATAGGAAAAAAATAATAAATAGATACGAACAAAAAAGGAAATTTGTTTGGTCTGTTTTTTAACATAACTTATTTTATACATGGAACAGGATCAAGTGGGAGGATAGTAGGCCATGGCTGACATGTCCCACGCATTTTTTCTTGATTATATATGGTCAAGGACAAACACCTGACGATTTATATGTAATTTATTTATTGTAATAGTTTGCGAACAACCTGAAAATGGTAAAATATGGAAAGAAGTTTACTATTTTAAGGCATGGACTGATTTATGAAACAAATTCCATTGGTCTTTGTAAACTAAACATTTAAAAACTAATTTATTTTTATCTTAGTAGAGTAAGTGGAAGTTAGATCGCCTGATTAAAAAAAAAATGCTAATATGGGTCGGGTTGGAACACTAAAAGATGTGCAGTGAGAAATTGTAATCATAACCAGAAATTATTTTTCTCGACTCGACCCTGCGCTATCCTCTGCTTTATATCCCTACTAGTCCTTCCGTCCTGACTTATCTGACTTCCTGGATATCTAAAATCAGCCGCTTCTTCTAATTTTTCGCCTCCTATCTTTATATTCGCTCTTTCCTTACTTTTTCTACCCTTGCATACCAATATTTTAGTTTTACTTTTATTTATTTTCATACAGTACTTTTTTGTCAGTACCGTTTCCATTTTGTCTGAAGCTATCTCTAGGTCCTCCTTGCTAAATGCTAATACTGCTATATCATCTGCAAATCTAAGCATACTAATCTTTTGCCCTTGCACATCTATCCCTACAGTTGTACTGTCTTTAATGATATTGATCGCGTCTTCGATGTATAGATTAAAGAGTAGCGGTGACAGTGTGCATCCCTGTTTGACTCCCTTCCTAATATTTACTTCTCTACGTTGCAACCCTACCTCTATAACTGCCTGTTGTTCTTTACACAAACTAAGTATCACTCTTCTATCTATGTAACTCATCCCTACATTTTTAAGTAGGTATATTTAACATCTTGTCATTAATGTCTAGCTCAATAAAAAAAAAATAATCTATATGATGATGTGAAATTTATGTTAACTAACTGCGTGGTTTTTGCTAGAAAGGGATAAAATCGAAAATAACAAAAAGGCTAGTATAATAGTAAACAAAAAATAATAAATAAATGGCAGTACTTATTTGTTTACACATTGAAGTACGCACATTATCATGTGTGTATTGACAATTATCATAAACTATTGTGTGGGTTGCATTGGTAAACATTACCATTTTTAGTACAAAAACAAAAATTATTATTGTGACTTAATTATTATGTTGTTTTGTCACCTCTATTTTAAAAGGCGTGAAAAGTATATTCAGTAATTGCTCTCACAATCAGTTGCTTTCTTACGTTTCTAGAGCGAAGGTATAGGTAACTACTCGAGTTGAATAAATTTTAGTTGTAAAAATAATTAATTTATCGTGAAACAGTTAAACGTGTTAAAATAGAAAAGGTGATTAAAAGTAAAAGTAAAGTTTTTCGTAACGGTGGGGTATTCCTGTTAGTGCAAAATCAGTGAATTGTGCATGTTTTAGAAACTTTTGATTTTGACATGTGTTTTATAGTGTTTTTATAGAACTATTTTTATCACCTTTATTTTACAGTAGTGCAAATTTATGTTTGTGCAATAACAATTACTATTTTATTTGTTTTTATAATGTTTACAGAACAGTCAAACAAAAACATAAAAAATACTGAGATAAACGAATAAAGAGGAGAACATCTTGAGTATTCAATAAACACAAAACACCTATCATACAGATAAGATAGTCTAAAACGTTTCAATCATTTTCGACAAAATTTTGAAGTATATTATGAATGTGCTTGTTGCATCTAATAAATATTAATATTATTTTCACGAATAATAAATTTAAAAAAAAAATATTTTTACTGAAATAATGTTATTGTAGCGAGCACGAGTGTGTTTGTGTGCGATCGGGAACACGTGTGCGTGAACGGCTTATCGATTCGCCGACTAGCCGCGGACGCCTTTCTTCATGTGCGCCGTATTTGTGAATGTGTGTGTCGTACCTGCATTCTGAGAAAGCAATTTAAAAAAAAAAAATTAACTATCCGAATGTCTCCAGAAGGTTCTAGAAAGTAAACAAAAGAGTATTTAAAGGAAGAGACGATCGCCGAGATAAAAAAGAAAGAAATAAATTGACCATTCCAGAAGTGAGTCGAGAAATAAATTGACAGTGATAGCAGTGAAATAAATTGCGCAGTAAACATATTAATAATTAGTGTAAATAAATAGTTTTGTCGTCTTAGAAGTAAATTTTGTTAAACCCACGAACATTACATTATTTTAATTTGTTCATCATTCGGCCATTTTTACAAAAACTTTTATATGAACTCATTACCATTTTTTAAAATTATTTTATTAATAAT
>NW_020439033.1:48446-50459 GCF_000699045.2 Agrilus planipennis | reverse complement strand
TATTTTATTAATAATAAAAAGTATTTTAAGTATCCTTTTTTGTTATAAGTTCATCAATTTTATTTTTTTAACTGTAAATTGAATGTATGTGTGTATGTTTTTTGATATATATATATATATATACAGGGTACCTGTAACAGTGCGTACAATTATATTCAGTATACCTTTGGTTTATGCCAAACGTATGCAACATACTGTATATCCGCAAAAAATTTACGTCTACAGTACTCATCAATGCCTCCAACTATACTCCACCCCCGCCCCCCTTTTTAGCGTTGAACCTTCCACCCATTTCTCACCCGCTCCAACGGTGAGCCACCACATTTAAACAATCACAATAAATATATTTTTCGTTAATGAATATTTTTAATATACGTAAAACCCATTGTGAGAGCAACAGAACAAAAAGACGTTCACAATAAAAATAAAAACAACCTTGTTGTAAGCGTTTTATTTTCCATAATAATAAGTCACCTTTGTTATTGTACACATTGTACATTAAATAAATGCATACGCAGCAGGTATAACAATATTGTACCTGTTGTATTATTATTTATCCTATACATGTCCTACATAATTTATGCAAAATTCAGGTGTTAAAAATATTATTGTTTGTCATAGTTATAAAAGTTTAGATGACATCATTTTGCTTAAAATGTTAAGATATTGAATTATTAGATGTACATATGTTATTATTTGTTTATTTGCTCGTTTTTGGTCCCACTGAAGTAAAATTAAATAGTAAAATATTTTTATTTATTTTTTTTCTTCTGAATTTTTTGGTTTCGTTTTAATATTCTATTTAAGGGTTTAATTTTGAAATCATTACGAATTGGAAAATTGGAAATTATGTTTATGAATAGTTCGTTACTTTTATTTTAAAATCTACGCAAAAATAGTTTTATTAGTATTTTTTAAGATGAAAAATATGAGGTACTTTTGCGACTAATATTAATTAATACCTAGACAGTGCTTAACCATCAGATTTTTGTCGAAAAACACCCATACGGGTAAGATTTTTAGCCAGTTACCTCAACCACGTCATATTCTAGCATTTTTTCTTCACTATTACGTCTGGATACTGACCTGTAGTCATTCTCGTTTTCTCCATTCCCATGGTGTTGTTGGTATTTTCTGGGTGACCTCCCGGAACTCCCCTTCACTCCATCGTACTTATTCTCCCTTCCGTAAATGCTACCACCAAACGGGTCTTCGCCCAAGTAGTACCGATGAACCGGCGAACCGCCCCTCCTTCCCGAATCGTCCCTCTCTCTTCGCCTATTCATCGGAGAGCTGTCGCTAATGTTCGTGTCGATGATGTGGCCCTTTTGGTACGACGGTGACGGTGACCTTTGTTTCTGTGCCGCCCTCTGTTGTTGCTTCGCTTTACGTTCAGCGCTTGCTGATCGGATTTTTCCAACCAGTTTTCGAATTGACTGACCTGTAAGGAAATTCAATCGTTTATAAACCGGTAGGAACACTATTCTGGTACAAAACCCTAATTAGTGAAGAACGCTGATAAAACGTGGGCTATTATATTCCCAGATATCTAGCGAATGCTGTAGTGAAAACTGCATCCCAATTCTACATTCGTTTTGACGGGAATCGTACTCAAATAAACAGACAGACAGACAATTATTCCCAACAAAATTATTTTTTTCGTTTTAATAAACTTTATCTTTAAATTATCTCTAGTGGGTAAAGTTTATTCAAACATTAATTCACTAATACATTAAATTAACACTAGTAAAATTCAAAGCGCCTCAATTTAAATTTAGTTTAAAATTTTTAAGCATATTATAATATAGGTAATATATATATACATATTTTTTTCAGGAACAATTTGCGAGAAGTGTGACATAAGAAGAGTTTTGCTGCAAGGGTGAGTTTGGATGTATTTTTTATTGTACTTTAAGGGCGGTAAAATGGTTTTGGCGTAAAACAGGGATGGCGAACCAATGGTACGCGTGCCATTAGTGGCACGCGACACAATGTTTTGGGCACGTCACTAAT
>NW_020439033.1:36608-47088 GCF_000699045.2 Agrilus planipennis | reverse complement strand
AGAATTGTGTTAAATCAATTACACAGGAATAAATAATTTCTCACTTTATAATTTTAGTATGATTCTAGTTTTAAATATTAAAGTTATGGCTGATGGTAAATACTTGCTGAAATATAATCATGTGCATTAAAATGACGTGAACAAATTTTTATTCCGGAATTCACTTCTTTGATACCTACTGCTTTCATCCAAGCTTCTATTAGTTTACTTTTTTCTCTAATTTTCCGAATACATTTTTTACATATATAAAACGGCTAGTTTTTATTGGAAAGTAGTTAATGTAGGTGAAGAGTGAACATCTGTCTGAAATGCTATTGCAGCTTTTCACAGAACATAACCTTTTATTTGATTTAACTTTAGAAGAAAACTTCGACTCCATCATCAAAAAAATTTTTACTTTTTTAACGCGTTTTATTTTACAATTTGCGTGCACAGTTCCTATGTAAATTTTTCCCTTATTCGAGTTATAAATTTTACCACCAGATGGTGTATGCCCATTTAACGGATTTCAATAGACAGAAGCAAAGTTTTCGATACCATTAAATGATACCATCAAAAGGTCGTTGTGTTTAGTTAAAACACAAACAAAAAATCTCCCTGGTCTTTTTAAATGGTATTTGATGAGATTTTGTTTGGCATTCCCCGCTTGTCTGTTTTGAATTTACGTAATTAATGTATGCGCCCCGCCCTTTACAACTAGTTAGTTGATTATCTGGAACAGATCATCAAATTATGCAACCCAATCAATAAAATTTGTTTACAACGTCTTTCGTTTTTCTTGGCTACTCAAGTTCATGATTTATAAGTACACGATCGTTTGGGTTGGATGGGTTTGCTTTGGTTCTTTCTAACGAAATAAAAAGGTGTCGCTACATATGGCTACGCCACTGGTTTTATTGTCAAACGTCGAAAATAAATCGTTCGTTGCTCCATTTGCTTTTATATCATTATCCTGAAAGAACCGGACTGAAGGAGCGGTCATGACTTTGAAGAAAGAATTACGCGTGGGACGCATGTAAAGTAGATTTGCACTTGTGATTGTTATCATTAAATGTGTCATTTGAACTTAGAAACGGATTCCGGTTCCAGAATACCGTTCTTGCAACCT
This sequence comes from Agrilus planipennis, assembly GCF_000699045.2. Classification (NCBI taxonomy): domain Eukaryota; kingdom Metazoa; phylum Arthropoda; class Insecta; order Coleoptera; family Buprestidae; genus Agrilus; species Agrilus planipennis. The sequence continues at coordinate 45,980 of NW_020439033.1, read as the reverse complement.
TATGTTCAATTATTATCAGCACAATAACTGATATAAGCAAAATGATACGAGAAAATAACAAGTGACTTCGATTTTACCAAAAGATTTGATTGATCTGCAAAGCATTGTACGAGAAGTACCTAGAAACATTAAGCAAGAGTCACCCTATTTTTGACGCCGATTTTGTTCGAAATTGTTCATTAATACAGCAGAGATTTACAAAAACTATTGTACTTCATAATCAATACCATTAAAACTCTACACCACGCACTACAATGAAACCGCATCAAAATTATTCGAAGTGGTCTGTATTCTGTCGATCTTTTTGGATCTCATCAGTGCGTCGCAGATAGCTCCGACAGAACACAGACCAACTTTTACCTGCTGTCTTAACAGCGCGTTTTAGAAAATACCATAAATGGCGCGGTAAACGCCATCTGTAGTACGATGCTACATTTTAGGATTACGTATGCTCCAACAAGGTCCATTTAAATATATGGATCTACTGAAACGTTTCGGCGAGTAGATATCCATATATTTAAATGGACCTTGTTGGAGCATATGTAATCCTAAAATGTAGCATCGTACTACAGATGGCGTTTACCTCGACATTTGTGGTATTTTCTAAAACGCATCAAAATTCATCCAATTGATCTCGAGTTTTATAACTACAAACATAAAAATTACTTACCAATTATATTTCCACTTTTCTCCCTGCTCTTCTCGCGAATTGGTTCAGCGGCAAACCTCGTTTTCTGATGCTTTTTCCCCGGTGAACTTTCCCTTGGGGGACTTGTTGGTGGATAATCCGGCGGTGGTTCTTCAAGAGGTTGTTCTTCCGTCAAGTCTTCTCTGGAAGCTGTCCGATATCGTTCGTATTTATCGGAACGGTATAGTTTATCCGCAGAAGTTTTTTTTCGTTGGGGAGGCGTGGGAGTCGTACTTCTGTAGTTAGGGGCGGGGGAGGCCTTGTACGGTTTCGGGGAGGGGGGTCCGTAGTCACGGTACTCTCGAATCGGAGACGGACTGCGATAGTTTCGCACGGGGGAGGAGTGGTATTCTCGAGGCGGTGATTGGCGCCGGTATTCGCGGGCGGGACTGCTGCTGTAGTCGCGAGGTGGGGATGGTCGCCCGTAGTGATCGCAGTAAGTAGATGCGATTGGTCGAGACTCCCGTATTGGCGAAGGGGAATCGTGGGCGGAGGGGTAGATTATTCTCTCTCGGCTGTATCCGTTGTTCCGATTGGACCATTCTTCTATACCTAGAAAAAAAGACAAAAGGGGGAGTTAGATTACAGAAAGAGGTACGTTTTTAATTGATTTAGAGGCGTCTATCTACAAAAGCTTCTCCACCTTGTAAGCAAACCGAAAGCGGAAGAGCCAACAGAACCAAAATACCTTTATAATATCCGTTAGTAGTAGTGCAATTATTCCTCTGCTCCTCGATAATTCTACCGACTTTAGGGGGTGAAACAGAACGTTTCGGTATACCGTTGCTAAGTCCATTAATTTTACCGACACAGTTCGTTTGGAGGGATGGTTGTGATTTGATGGTGACGTTAAAATAGTTAGTGCGAGGGGGCATGGGTTCGGCTTGGGGGTTGAAATCGTCGTCGTCGTCGTCGTCATCGTCGTCGTCCAGCGATTCGTGAGACGAACGGGAGTCACTGCCAAAGTGATTCTCTAACCACTTGGACGTTTCGAGTTTCCTCGTTTCCTCCTCCTGGTCGAAATCGAGAGGCTTTCGTGTTAAAGCGTCTTTTCTGTCTAAGGGAGATGCCGAGGGAAGCGCAGCACCGCCCAGCCCTGAAATGAATGGGTTAACGGTGGGTTAGTCGGTGTGACGTTAAGGGAAAGCCTCGTTTTTGTTTTTAATTTGTACAACAAAACCGTTTTTAGAAGTATTATTAGACTGGTAGCAGTTAGACAATAATATTAATGAGATTAACACATAGTAAAAGAGAGGGGCATGCCAAGGGTCAACACCAAATAAGGCTGACTTTTGAATGACCCTAATGAGAGGTTTTTCCATTGGGGTAGTTCGCGTACTACGTAACGCAATTAGGGGGGGGGTCCTGTAAACTGTTACCGTGCGTTACAAGGAAGGAGGGGTCCAATATTTTGCGAGACGTAATTAATATTTTTAGGTAAGGGAGGAAGTGAAGAGGTGGGTGAAGCTAAACCTTGTTGAGCATTATAAGAGCTAAGGGGTATCAAATATATTCAAAAACTGCTTTACATATTACTTGAACAACCCCCCGTTCCAGTTACATGTTATAGTAATTGTATATGGTATTCATTAATGAATGAATTAATTATTAAATTAGCTCGGTTATCCATAGCATTATTTTGTTAATAAGATTTGTAAACAATTTTCTCCTAGGGTGGAAGCAAAATGTCTTTGAGATCATAATTAATTCCATTTTTCACACTTAATTTTCTAACTAGCGTAGTATCTAAAGGTTCCGTACCCTAACAAAAACGTTAAGTATTTAATACGATTTCAGAAAGCATTAAAGTTTCTTCAATTTACTACGTTGAATCAAATAGTAGATACAATTTTATTTTAGAAAATTCTTAAACATTCTTGAACTCTGTAGATGTAAATCAGTCAGGAGATCTGTGACATTCTGTAACGTTCTAACCAGACGTTGGAACTCAATTAACACCTTTACTGACTCTCCATGTGGAATCCCTTGAGATTATAGTCTTTAAATACCCATATCTATCTATCAAACCAAACCCTTCAGCTATTTTACATGTGTAAACTTTTATCTAAAGTTTTGAAATCTGTTTGTTACAAGAAAACCAGATGAAGTTGCAATCCAAAGCCGGTCCTGGACGTGAATTTGCAACGTATAGAGAAATGGCTATAAAAACTAAGTAACTACTTATATCGACGAAAATTGTAAACAGTGACGGTTGTCGAACAATTAATAAAGTAAATATCAATAGCGTTATAACACACACAGTTTTGCTAAGTTAACAGACCATAGAATATAGAAATATCGTAGTGCGAACGAAATATTACCCATTTACTACAACTGCACATGGTACATCATCATTATCATGGAGGTATATCACGATTACATTGTCTTCAAAATAATAATTGTAACTCCTATAATGATACACCTTCCCATTTGTACTCTTCTGTTAATGTAGGTAATTAACTCCTACACTTACTTACATTAATTAACTGAAATACTTATTAGAATAAGAAAGTAATTAATTACACAATAAAAATTTTACTTTCCGTATAAGTTACGGTCTGGTGAACTAAACAAAGATTTATTAAATAGATATACATGTCCCAGTGTAGGTACTTATTACGCGTGAAAGTTTAATAATAAAAAGGGGACAAAAAATGACCCAATTTCTGAATAATACTGTATATAATACCGTACATATATAAATACATAAAGATCAAGATCGCGACGCGTATGAAATGACTGTTGTGTACACGATTGGGTACAGTAGGGCGAAGTAAGCGCCTCGAATTTTTTTTATATAAATCGACCTTTTACTTAAGGCGTAGTAGTGGTAATCTAAAAAATTCCTTTTCGAAATATAAAATTGCCCCAACATATTCTTACGACGCCTGTTTTAATCACACACACGTAAATCATACGACCGATCGTTCCGCACCCTTTTTTCTAGACCGTGTTTCTGAAATATGTAGCAAGTATGCAGGAGATGATAAGGCACTATAAAACAAGAAAATTAAGTAAATGTTTAGTGGTCCGAAAGTCCACTGTTTTCAAGAAATACGTATTTGAAAGTAAAGTCAAGGAGCAGTCCGGCACTGGCGGTATCACGCAGGGAAATATGACATTGCAGCGACGCATAGCATCCGTGTTGTAGGAGTACTTCTTTTGTATTTTGTGTTTTTAATACCATGTCGAGGTATACTTTAAATAGTACTGCATACTATCAGCGACCAACAAAGTAATTGGTTAATTAATTGTTATCGCAACAAGCGTCTAAAAATTATTATGTGTAATAGCGAAGTAAAGCTGTTGATATTTACTTTATTAGTCGTTCCACAATCGTCACTGTTTACATTTGTCGTCGATGTAGTTGTTTAATTATTATCGCAATTTCTCTATACGTTGCCAATTCACGTCCAAGACCGGCTTCGAATTGCAACTTCATCTGGTTTTCTTACAATTTTTTTGTCTTTTAACATCCTTTCGCTACTTACTAAGCGATTCCCTTTACGTTAATCATACGACCGGTCGTTCCGCACTCTTTTTTCTAGACAGTGTTTCTGAAATATGTAGCAAGTATGCAGGAGATGATAAGGCACTATAAAACAAGAAAATTAAGTAAATGTTTAGCGGTCCTAAAGTCCACTGTTTTCAAGAAATACGTATTTGAAAGTAAAGTCAAGGAGCAGTCCGGCCCTGGCGGTATCACGCAGGGAAATATGACATTGCAGCGCCGCATAGCATCCGTGTTGTAGGAGTACTTCTTTTGTATTTTGTGTTTTTAATACCATGTTGAGGTGGACTTTAAATAGTACTGCATACTATCAGCGACCAACAAAGTAATTGTTTAATTAATTGTTATCGCAATGAGCGTCTAAAAATTATTATGTGTAATAGCGAAATAAAGCTGTTGATAATTACTTTATTAGTCGTTTCACAATCGTCACTGTTTACATTTGTCGTCGATGTAGTTGTTTTATACATATTATCGCAATTTCTCTATACGTTGCCAATTCACGTCCAGGACCGGCTTCGAATTGCAACTTCATCTGGTTTTCTTACAATTTTTTTGTCTTTTAACATCCTTTCGCTACTTACTAAGCGATTCCCTATTGCATCTTATTAACACCCCAAAAGCTTGGTACTTATTTCAGAAACACCCTGTATTTAACGGTCTTAACAGCTGCGACAGACAAACGCACACGGATGTAATTTTGTAAGGGTTCTTCTAACCCTTCAAATAAAAGCTGTTATTTTTAATAATTTGAGGTTCTTTTACTAACTGCAGTGACCTCCGGGCAAGGGTCAAACCGTCATTTTTTTTTATATTCAGGTGCATTCCAATTACGGAAGCGTACGTACAGAAACATTTGGACCACACGATTTTTTGGTGCAGGAAGAAGACGTCGACCTTTACAAACATTAAGTGGTCAAAATAAACTTCACCGATGTCAACGAACTCTTTTAAAACCAGATGATGTTAATAGAACGCATAAATCTTCGCGAGAGAATACGACAAAACGTTTTACGACATCATACAAAATAAAAAGAACAACTGCACGTTGTTGCTAACGAGTTCGTTTAAATAAATAATTGTATAACGGCTACAAATTGTTATTTAGAACAGCAGCTACTGTTGGTGTAAAGTAATTTTAATTTGTACAATATATAACTCAAAAAAAAATAATTGAAAATTGATCATCAATACGTGTTAACGTTGTCCGATTATTTAATGACAACTTCGTACCCAAAAGGGTTCATATAAAAGTTGTTTGTCGTGGATACGTCTATTGTGTAAAACGATTTTAATTTACAATTAGTTGAACTGAATTGGTTTCGAAAATGTCATAATGTCATTGCAATTTTTTAAATGGAAATAGAAGATGTTACCGTGGATAGAGAAGGTTAGAAATGAAGAGGTATTAGAATGAATAGGAGAATTTCTATGGAAGTCAATAGAAGTAGGCGAGATAGGTTGGTAGGACACCTTCTCAGGCATGAAGGTCTAGTCAGAGACATATTAGAGGCAGAAACGGGAGTTAGGAGGGGTTGAGGTAGATCTAGATTAGATTACTGTTCGCAAATAGTTAAGGATGTGGGATATTCTAGTTTTAGGGAAAAGTGAAGATTAGCTCAGGATAGAAAAGAGTGGAGTTGCGTGTCCAATCAGTCTTAGGACTGACGACCTTATGATGTTGGAGAAGTAATCGTCGATATTAGATACAAATGTCGATTTTACTTCAACTACTTACACTTTGTACAAGATAATATCTCTTGCGTAATAGATTTTAAAATAAATTTAAAAAAATACACTTACCGCGTGTTTTATAAGCCGGTACTCTCTGGTTCTGCCTCCTCCTGGTCCTCGCTTGAAGGGAATCGTAATCAGGTTCGTCCAAGCCGTTTCCATATCTTTCTGCCTCAGTGTTTTCCGTCCTGTACCTCATTTCGTGACCCACACGCACTCCGTTCCTGAGGTATTCCACGTCTTCCTGTTCACGTCCCTTGAAATACCTACATAAGTAAAAAAAAGACTTAATAATTTTTTTCATCAACTTTTCGATCTCGTAAAGCCAATGGCCAAAAATTACAAATAATAAAATGAATATGTTTTTACCTTTCATGCGATTCTTTATGTTCGTTTACGTCGGGTGCATCTTCGGGTAGTTCGTCATCGTTTACCTCCTCGTGTTCGGTCGTCCTTTGGGTTTCCGTGACAATGCGTCCGTCAGGCCTTACTGAACTCAATTCTCTCGTTTCTTCGGTGTCTGTAACTTGACGGGATTTGTGCGATTCGTTGATGAGTCGGGGACCAGTTGAAACAAGAGCTTTCTCGTGGTCCCTCAATATTATTTTTCGTAAATCGCTGTCTGGACCGTTGACAGCTTTCAGGAATTCCTGTAATCAAAATTAATATGAATAATATATTGTAATAACTGTAAGCAACAAGTCCATTTTTGATCTCAGTATTCATTATAATACCAAACTTTGACATCAACCCTTAGTCCGGCCCTGGTTGTAATAGATAATAGTAAAACCGCTTAGACGTTTATGTAGCTATCAAGTCAAGTCTCATAAATATGTTTGAAAATCATCTTTTCTACCAAAATTTACTTCTGATGTTGACAATATACCGCCTGGCGTCCGCCATATTGGATATTGACTTGATCTTTACCGTATGTCACCCGCAAACTCAAAAGGAATCCTAAATACGGAATCCGTTCTACTTTTTTAAGTTTTACTAACTTATTTAAGAGAAAGATTTAAAATTCCAAACACTGAAATGAAGTTAATGAAAATTTCAAAGACAAGTCGATTTTTAATCTCAGTATTCGTTATAATACCAAACTTTGACACCAACTCCCAGTCCAGCCCTGGTAACAACCATTTCGTAATAGATAATGGTGAAAACCGCTTAGACATTTGTATAGCTATCAAGTCAAGTATTATAAATATGTTTCAAAATCATCTTTTCGACCAAAATTTACTTCTGATGTTGACAATATGGCGCCTGGCGTCCGCCATATTGGATATTGACTTAATATCTACCATGTGTCAACCGTAAATTCAAAAGGAATCCTAAATATGGAATCCTTTCTACGATTTTATGTTTTACTAACTCTTTAGGAGAAAGATTTAAAATTCCAAACACTGAAATGACAAGTCGAGTTTTGATCTTAGTATTCGTTATAATACCAAACTTTGACACCAACCCCCAATCCGGCCCTGGTTGTAACCATTTCGTAATAGATAATGGTAAAAACCGCTTAGATATTTGTGTAGCTGTCATGTCAAGTATCATAAATATGTTTCAAAATTATCTTTTCTACTAAAATTTACTTCTGATGTTGACAATATGGCGCCTGACGTCCGCCATATTGAATATTGACTTAACATCTACCGTATGTCAACCGCAAACTCAAAAGGAATCCTATACAAGGAATCCTTTATACGTTTTTAAGTTTTACTAACTTATTTAGGAGAAAGATCTAAAATTCCAGACACTGAGATGAATTTAATGAAAATTTCAAAGACCTACTAAAGTGGAATTTTCATTGGTTTATAAACACGACAAAGAGAAAAGCAGAGCCATTATAATTACTTGGTGTCAGNGAGGTAGACCTAGATTAGATTACTGTTCGCAAATAGTTAAGGATGTGGGCTGTTCTAGTTTTAGGGAAATGCGAAGTTTAGCTCAGGATAGGAAAGAGTGGAGGTACGTGTCCAACCAGTCTTACGACTGATGACCTTATGATGATGATAGAGGAGATAGCCGCACCGACTATGTGAGACAAAAACCTAAAAGTTTCCAAAAACTGTCCAAACAAACCTATCATAGAATAATATTATGTATACGTAGCGATGTACGTAAGTAACAAATTTCAAGTTGTTTTTGCGGAAATTTCATAATGAGTTTTTAAGTGTAACACTCGGGAAAGCCATACAGCAATTATCTAAATAATCTTTTTAGAAGAAGAGATAAGATTATTTTTCTTCTTTGTACGGAAATGTTTGTCAATATATTATTAGGTAATTGTTATTAAATTCTCATTCGGAATATTTCACTATATGTATTTCTGTCATCCGTTTCTCACACTATTATTATTAGAGCCTTATTGCTGGATAGACAGAAATAATAATTAAAAAAAAGTCCAGAATAAGGCGAAATTGAGAAGGTTACATGGTTGTGTTGTGGTGAGAATATACAGAGAAACTGATTCACTATTGTTATTTAAAACCTTCTGTAACACCTGGAACCTTGACTTTTATTAAGATACGGTGCATTTATTCGTATATGCGAAAGTATCTGTATTTATTGATTTTATTTTTTATAGTAAGATCTTCTTTATGTATGTAAAATCAGTTGAAGGTTATTTTTGAAATACGTACAGTATAGGAGGTATACCTACTAAAAGTATAATTCTTGTATTTTAATCCTAATATTATAAATAAAAACCAATATGAGTTTGTTTGTTACCATTTTACGCCTTAACTACTCGCCCGATCATCATGAAATTTTTTACACACATTGTCAGGGGTACAAAAAAGGATATAGGGTGCCTTTTATACTGAAAGGCATTACTATTCCCGAGGGATAGAAGAAATTGTTTTTATGTGGTCGTCGATGATTTTTGACACATATTTAGGACAAAACCTATCATGAAATTTTGTACATACATTGTCAGGGGTACAAAAAAGGACGTACAGTACCATTCATCCAAAAAAAAGATAGTGTTCCCAAAGGATAGAAAAATTGATTTTATTGTGGTTATCGATGATTTTTGGGCACGAACGCGATCGAAGCCGTGGGTAAAACCTAAAAACTAGTACCTATATAATACTAATTAGCATTTTATTAGATAATAAGGTAATTTATTCGACTTTGAATAACATGACACTTAACCTTAATTTAATGAAATTTATGACAAAATTCGTGATATCATCTTAAAAAAAACTAGGATTTCTAAATTCTGTAAACTATTAAATTAAATCGCAACAGTTTTCAACACGGAGACAGTCGATTCATTACCGCAACTGGATTTCAATATAATTTGTAACCGGTAAAAGAAAAAAACAAACAAAAAGTTTCGCTGCATTCGACAAATGCTTGGTAAATTTGAATAGGACCTGTAGTTTTTTATTAATTAAGACAATAGTCACAAGGAAATATATATATATATATATAT
>NW_020439033.1:14272-30372 GCF_000699045.2 Agrilus planipennis | reverse complement strand
AGGAGGGGTAGAGGTAGACCTAGATTAGATTACTGTTCGCAAATAGTTAAGGATGTGGGCTGTTCTAGTTTTAGGGAAATGCGAAGTTTAGCTCAGGATAGGAAAGAGTGGAGGTACGTGTCCAACCAGTCTTACGACTGATGACCTTATGATGATGATAGAGGAGATAGCCGCACCGACTATGTGAGACAAAAACCTAAAAGTTTCCAAAAACTGTCCAAACAAACCTATCATAGAATAATATTATGTATACGTAGCGATGTACGTAAGTAACAAATTTCAAGTTGTTTTTGCGGAAATTTCATAATGAGTTTTTAAGTGTAACACTCGGGAAAGCCATACAGCAATTATCTAAATAATCTTTTTAGAAGAAGAGATAAGATTATTTTTCTTCTTTGTACGGAAATGTTTGTCAATATATTATTAGGTAATTGTTATTAAATTTTCATTCGGAATATTTCACTATATGTATTTCTGTCATCCGTTTCTCACACTATTATTATTAGAGCCTTATTGCTGGATAGACAGAAATAATAATTAAAAAAAAGTCCAGAATAAGGCGAAATTGAGAAGGTTACATGGTTGTGTTGTGGTGAGAATATACAGAGAAACTGATTCACTATTGTTATTTAAAACCTTCTGTAACACCTGGAACCTTGACTTTTATTAAGATACGGTGCATTTATTCGTATATGCGAAAGTATCTGTATTTATTGATTTTATTTTTTATAGTAAGATCTTCTTTATGTATGTAAAATCAGTTGAAGGTTATTTTTGAAATACCCCCTAAGGCATCGGAACTTTGAAAGTTTAGAAACTAGTACTGCTGGTCTGGCAAAAGCCTATGTTCAAATGCTTCTCTAAACAGTGGAAGAACTGTCGGTGTTCTATGAAACAGGGAAACCCAAAGCAGGCGACCCTAAGGCTTCGGAACGTTGAAAATTTGGAAAATAACACTTTCGGTGTTTCATGAAACATGGAACCCCAAACGAGGCGGCCCCTAAGGCATCGGAACTTTGAAAGTTTAGAAACTAGTACTGCTGATTTAGTAACTGGATAATGTCTACTGCTTTACGAAAGCCTGAAATTCGTCTACAGGGCACAATAAAGATCGCAGGGTAAAGTCACGTTCTACTTCAAGTGATGCCGTAACGGAGGGTACTTATTAAAAGTTACATAAAAATGTACATAACAATCAGAATGGGAGCCGCACGCATTGTTTAACGATAAATAATCGATATTAATCATTACATATAATGTCTCGCACTTAAACGTACAGGGTGTTACTGAACTTCATAATTATACCTATATATTTATTATGCTTCTATTTCTAATTTGTGAATCCATTAATGTGTTAGACGAAAGTGAGGTTTGACACAAAATATAACATTAAATTATTGGAGGTACTCCTTACAAGAACTTATGCAACAATAGAAAGTAAAATAGCCCGAGGAAACCTTAAAAGAATTGCATGATGGCACAAATCATCGACCATTTTCAAAGTACTGAACTAATATGTCTACGCGGAAATTATAGTCACTGTAATCGTAAATTAATGTTAATATCATCATCTTCGTCCTCAAAAGTGATAGATAAGATTTTTCTAAATGCATTTTATTATCTATAACTCGACAACTACTACAAATTTTGTTTAAGGATGTTTGGGAGGTACAATCGGAGACAAGCAATTCTCTCGTTTCTTCGGTGTCGGTAATTTGACGGGATTTGTGTGATTCGTTGATGAGTCGGGGACCAGTTGAAACAAGAGCTTTCTCGTGGTCCCTCAATATTATTTTTCGTAAATCGCTGTCTGGACCGTTGACAGCTTTCAGGAATTCCTGTAATCAAAATTAATATGAATAATATATTGTAATAACTGTAAGCAACAAGTCCATTTTTGATCTCAGTATTCATTATAATACCAAACTTTGACATCAACCCTTAGTCCGGCCCTGGTTGTAATAGATAATAGTAAAACCGCTTAGACGTTTATGTAGCTATCAAGTNGCGGTTTCAGATAAATTGAGATTATTAATGAACAAAAGATAACTGATAAAGTCCTTTCAAATTCTTCGAGGAAGGTTTGTTTTTTTTTTTACCTTGGTAATACAATGAATAAATCGATTAACTTCTGCATTATTTCCACTAAACACTTGCTAAACTTGGTTTAAACTTTAACTTTAAGGAAAAGCAGCTGATTTGTTAGAGCAACTTATATCTCAGCTTCTACACTAAACCAATTTTTATGTAACAAAATGCAGACATGTTTATAAACATATTTTATAAGTATGCAGAATGAGAAATTAGGGCTAAAAATTGTTGAATTCGTTGTTTAATATACAAATACATTTTATGATATGAATTAAAAGTACTTTTACATAATTTTTCCGACGTCTTTGCTATTTGTCATTTTTATTATTCACCGGTACTCAGTTTGTTATATATACTGTATATCCTTGAGCCTTGATGAAGGATCATTTAGATTCGTAATGCATACTAACCCGATTTTCACGAAAATCGCGAAAACTAACTGCAGAATTTCCTCCATGGCGTTAACCGACGTTTTTGTAACACACTGTATCACGCCCGACAACACAACGAAACGCGACCGTACACTAATAGTAAAAAGAAGATCGAAAGGAAAGACCTGGTGCACTCCACGCTCTCCTCGACGGAGGCCTTCACCGGCAGCAACACCTATATGTGTACAGGAACTTGGTGCACAACACAACCCGCACAAAATAGTAGACAAGATGCTTTGAGGTCCGTCTCTCTTCGATGTCGAAAGAATTGCAATGTTAACTTCTTTCCTTCTCGCCTTCTGGTTGGTTCTTTCTCTCTTGTTACCACGGAGTACGGACGAACGCGACTTCCAGAGGCAGCCGGTTGTTTTACCAGTTGGTCCCCTCCCCTACGTGCCTACTTCTTAAGTTAGTAAAAAGTTGGCAAACTCCGACATATAGATAACAAAAAGAATACTCCTGCAACATACAGGGCCTTAATCGCATACGTGAAATTAATTGCCTTTGTGTTGAGGGATTGAGGTAGAACAGGGATGATGTGTACAACTTCTACCTCCTAGATGATAGAAAACGTCGAATATTGTGAAAATGTACAAATTAAAATAGATGCACTCAGTTTGGTGATGATATCCTTTACCGGGGCAATTTCGGAAGGCGAAGTCTGTTATGAAAATCTGAACTAATTTAACTGTAAGTACCTATAAGTCGTTCAAGCCGTCTTATAAACTGCAACCACCTACCCCCTCATTTCTATCAGATATGGTTACATAAGGATTGAGACGAAATAAGTGGTAAAATGCCGATGTCCAGTTTAATAGTTTATTGAAGACTTGGCCTTCCTAAAATGACCCAGTTATAACATATACTTCCAGTTGTCATACGGTTGGTCCAAGCAGCAGTAGATATAACATTTACTTTGAAATTTTTATTTTACGCTTGGTGTTACCAAATTCATTACGAATTCTGGCTAATAGCTTAGATATAAGTTTCAAACAAACGAAGGTGATAATTTTGTTGTTATTTTTTCCAATTCTCTTTGGTTAATAGATCCGTTAGTAACCCAATCGATCGACTTTGACGCCACAGCCCACTTCGTCTTTGGTATAATTTAATTTGTAACTGTACCTTTCGGTTCGTAACAGCATGGCTCGATCGAATCAACCGCTAAAATAGTAGTTAAAACAGCTATTAATTAACCATCCTGGGCGATGTGAAATGATTTTATACGGGGGCGATTTCAAAAGTATTTGTTTCTTACACATGTATGCATGGAATCTTCATCATAAGGTTTTCAGCCCAAGCACTGACAGGACCGAGCGGCATGGCCTAGAGGTTTTGTCCATTGCTCCAATGTCTTTAAATTGCATTCATTTATTGGACTTACATTACTCTATTATTTATATAAGAAGGTGGCTGAAGGTATTTGTCCAAATTTCCCTATACCACATCGCATTCTTGAAAAGATGATGAACTATCAAGATTCCAAGGTGGCTTCTAACCCTAAACCGAGCGGCATGGTCTAGAGGTCTAGACCATTGCTTAGCATTTGGGAGGACGCCGGTTCGATTCCGGGTGGGGCAGTAATATTCCACAGATAATCTTTCATTCTCTTCTGTCTTCATTTCGTCCGTCTCATTTTTCTAACCTGAACCACCACCCACCCATTCCCACGATTCCCAATAGTAGCTGGTGGGAATGAAACACAGTTCTTCCTCCTGCGAGTAAATCCTACTTCTCTAACAATTTTCGAATACTAGGTCTACTTTTGCCACCTTTAAATCCTGTTCATGCTTCTAATATGTCTCCTGTAGCTAACCCATCATGTGTGAGAAGGTGTCCTTACAACGTATCTCGCTTATATTTGATTTCCTTCCATAACGCCCTCTGTTCTCCTATTCTTTTTGAAACCTCCTCATTTCGAACCTTTCTATTGACGGTATTTTGAACACCCCCCTATAACACCGCACTCACACGCTTCTAAATATTTGCCACGATGATACTGCCGGGGTAACTGTATATCAATTATCACTTCGTGGCTTCTCTCCTTTCGATCTTTTTTAGACTCCCCCATACGGATTAGTATTTGCAGCGGATGCCCCTAATCGATTTCTAAGTAGTATATAAAAAGTGTTAATTACTGTCAAACGACCTGTCAATTGACCTATTTTTTCTATTAACCACATTAAATTCAACATCGTTCCACACCATAAAATCTTTACTACCGTTTTCAAGAAATCGATTATCTACACATTACATTTCTGTTGTAAGTTGGAAAACAGGGTTTATTGCGTCTGGGTTAGGTTCGGTCCGATTCCGAACTAAAACCAACGGAATATACGGAACCAAGCATACATCGTAGATATCCTTGTTGCATAAATTAGATACCTGAGAGAACAGTTATACAAGGTAATTTAACATGAACATTCATTTACTTTTGAAACAACCCTCGTATATAATACATCCTAAGATCGTTGTAGTTAACGTGTATGTTGTATGTGTATAGATTTAGATCGTTCGTTGTAATAAGAATTGCCGTGAATTGTGTGTATTTTCTATATATCCACTTTTAACCGTTCTTGTCCAAGACAAGAACAGTTGACGGTCATTGAGCTCCTACGCCTACTGTTTTACATGGACGAATACACCTGTGAAAGACGTTGTTGCCAATAATCACTTACTTCACCTTCGCATTATCTCAATATACAGAGCGTTCGACTGCCGAATTGATATCGAATAATACCGAGGAGAACAAATTAAATTTAATAATGCACCAATTAATGTACCTACTAGGTAATTGTATTAATTTGTAGTAAATACGATATAATTAGTATAAAAAGTTATTAAATCGTTCTAAAATCAAACCGGGGCCGCCCTTAAAATAGGCGGGTATTTACCGCTATTCTATCGATGCTGCACAAAGCCCTCAGTCAAAAAGTTTCAAGCCCTTAGAGCTGCACAAAGCTGAGCCCTCACTAAAAGAGTTTCAAGCCGTCAGAGCTACACAAAGCCCTCACTAAAAAACTTTCAAGCCCTTAGAACTGTATAAAGCCTTCACTAAAAGAGTTTCAAGCCGTTAGAATTGCACAAAGCCCTCACTAAAAGAGTTTCAAGTCCTTAAAGCTGCACAAAGCCCTCACGAAAAGAGTTTCAAGCCCTTAGAACTGTATAAAGCCTTCACTAAAAGAGTTTCAAGCCGTTAGAATTGCACAAAGCCCTCACTAAAAGAGTTTCAAGTCCTTAAAGCTGCACAAAGCCCTCACGAAAAGAGTTTCAAGCCCTTAGAACTGTATAAAGCCTTCACTAAAAGAGTTTCAAGCCGTTAGAATTGCACAAAGCCCTCACTAAAAGAGTTTCAAGTCCTTAAAGCTGCACAAAGCCCTCACGAAAAGAGTTTCAAGCCCTTAGAACTGTATAAAGCCTTCACTAAAAGAGTTTCAAGCCGTTAGAATTGCACAAAGCCCTCACTAAAAGAGTTTCAAGTCCTTAAAGCTGCACAAAGCCCTCACGAAAAGAGTTTCAAGCCCTTAGAACTGTATAAAGCCTTCACTAAAAGAGTTTCAAGCCGTTAGAATTGCACAAAGCCCTCACTAAAAGAGTTTCAAGTCCTTAAAGCTGCACAAAGCCCTCACGAAAAGAGTTTCAAGCCCTTAGAACTGTATAAAGCCTTCACTAAAAGAGTTTCAAGCCGTTAGAATTGCACAAAGCCCTCACTAAAAGAGTTTCAAGTCCTTAAAGCTGCACAAAGCCCTCACGAAAAGAGTTTCAAGCCCTTAGAACTGTATAAAGCCTTCACTAAAAGAGTTTCAAGCCGTTAGAATTGCACAAAGCCCTCACTAAAAGAGTTTCAAGTCCTTAAAGCTGCACAAAGCCCTCACGAAAAGAGTTTCAAGCCCTTAGAACTGTATAAAGCCTTCACTAAAAGAGTTTCAAGCCGTTAGAATTGCACAAAGCCCTCACTAAAAGAGTTTCAAGCCCTCAGAGCTGCACAAAGCCCTCACCAAAAAGTTTCAAACCCTTAGAGCTGTACAAAGCCTTCACTAAAAGAGTTTCAAGCCGTTAGAGTTGCAAAAAGCTCTAACTAAAAGTGTTTCAAGTCCTAAGAACTACACAAAACCCTCACGAAAAGAGTTTCAAGTCCTTAGAGCTGCATAAACCTAAGCCCTTACTAAAATAGTTTCAAACCCTCAGAGCTGCACGTGTTCTCACTAATAGGGTTCCAAACCCTTACGTAATGTACTTTATCAGTTGAAGCTCCAATTAGGACATTTTAAAACCCTAGAATCATATTTAAACGAAACTGGGCTTCAAGAATTCGAACATTTTTTCGCACAAAAATTTCACGAAAATAACTCGCGTATTCTTATGATGCACGTTTTAGTTACGCATTCGCTGCACTCTCTTTTAATAGACGAATTTACGCCTTATTCTAAGATTGTCTTTTATTACAAAAAAGGTAGGTCAAAGTTCACTTTATTGGGATTAAAAGAGAAATATTTTTATATCCTTTAAATCGGTGCATTTCAAGTTAAAATCAAATCGTATTTTTTATATTTCTGATTAGATTACTGAGTCATTCGGGTTATCAAATTAAAACAGTTCTACATACAAGTTTTTCGTCTTACCTCGTCAGTTATATTGCCGTAGTGTTGCACGTCTTCAGTTTCTTTCGTTTCCTCGAATTCTTTTCTCGAAATGACGCGTTTTTCTTTAACTTCCCGGACGACGCCGTCTGGATTAGGAACCGGAACCAAATCCGTCGTCTCAATGCCGCCTTCGATTGCACGAATTTTATCCTTGTCGTCGTCCACTCGTCGCAGCTGCAAATCAAAAATAAATAGTTATCAGAAAGTGTATAAATTTAATCATTTCACTAGTGTAAAAATCAAACTGGAGTATCTACCTACGTATTTGTTTGCGATATTAAAATAATCTAAAATCATTCGCTTGTTTACTTGATGTAAACATGTACATAAGTGTTTTTAAAAATGCTGTTTGAAATAATCTCAAAATCGTGCAAATCTGCGATAACACCTTCCTATTTTCAAATGGGGAAAACCCTGTCACGTTCCAAGGTGTAAAAAATCATTCATTGTGAGGTCTTTCTTCGAAATCATCACACGAAACAAGTGCAGGGACGTCAAAAACGGAGGTCTAGGTAGGAGCCCATCCAACAATTTTAGTGGGAGGCAGAAGGGCTAAGTCTCCCTAACATTATGCTTTCAATTTTTCTCATACTTGCGATGAAAACAAAATTGTGCAAACAGTACAGTATACCATCAATAATTTCGCCTACCCCTCATAGTAATGAACTGCCCAAATCTAATATCCCGAAGGAATTTACCGTTGAATCTGATGAAGATTAACGTAGGGATGTACAAGAAGATTTAGACTTATATATTCCGAAAATGCAAAGCAATAGTCCATTTTATTGGAAGATAACGCTGAAATCTGTTCTTTAAAAAAACTCGTCAAAAAGGCCTGATTCCATACTTACTAAAAAAATACTTTGATTGCCTGTAAAGCTATTGATGTTTGTTAACTGCCTCATGTAAAGATACAGTCCAGAAATGCTGGCAAACTAGTGCTAGAGCATAAGACGAGATGCAGCAGCTAACTTCATACTATCGAATATGGTTAGCTGTGCGCGCGCAACATGCAACGGAAGTTGTGCGCGCACTTCCGTTGTCTGCTAAGATGTTGCTCTTAACTCCCCAAAGAAATGTTTTAAGTTTACTAATTACAGTAGAATCCGCTTATAATGACATCGAAGAGAAATGACAAACACGTCATACTAAGCGGGCGTCATACAAAGCATAGTTTTAGAAAATAAACAACTGTCTATTTTGGTTAGTTATTTAGTTTAATAGAGAGAAAAACTACAAATTGTATATATTTATTAACAGAAAAACAAAAAGAACGATGAATTGTAATATCAATATACATAAGAAGGGTCAGAAAAATGAACGAAAATGTTATTATTAATCATTTGGGTCACTATAGCCGGATATGATTTCTTGAGAATCAGTCATAATAAACGATATGTCATTTTAAACGGAGTCATTATATCCAAACTTTCCTATAGAGAATTTAATATGAAAAGACCAAACTTAACACTGCAATCACTTCATATTAAGCGGTTGATCAATATAGGCGGAGTCATAATAAACGAATTCCACTGTAATATTATTGGAATTAGACTTTACCTCGGTTTGATGATGTTCCTGTTTTTCGGTGTCCTCGGTGGTATTTGTCTCCACCATGGGTCCAGTGTCTTCGACGATCTTCCCATCTTGTAGCACAACCTGTCTCTTAACCCTTGTCTTAACTTGCTTGGTGTTTGTTACTTCTGTCGTCTTTTTGCTCACCCATTCTTCTGCAATGCGGAAAGGAAAAGTAGTTTTGTACAGGTGCATAATAATTAGAACAATGCAAATCAATTTGTTTCGGTGACTATACTTCCTTTGCACGATTCAATTTGCCATTGTACCTATTCTATATTTCCTTTCTTTTTGTTCACATGGTTTGCGAAAAATTATCATTTTAATGTAGGAAACAACGAAAGTAATGTGAAACTAAAAGAGTTTCAAGTCCTAAGAACTGCACAAAGCCCTCACGAAAAGAGTTTCAAGCCCTTAGAGCTGTACAAAGCCTTCACTAAAAGAGTTTCAAGCCCTTAGAGCTGCACAAAGCTGAGCCCTCACTAAAAGAGTTTCAAGCCGTTAGAGCTGCACAAAGCCCTCACTAAAAGAGTTTCAAGTCCTTAAAGCTGCACAAAGCCCTCACGAAAAGAGTTTCAAGAACTTAGAGTTGCACCTTTCAAATTCTTCGAGGAAGGTTTGTTTTTTTTTTTACCTTGGTAATACAATGAATAAATCGATTAACTTCTGCATTATTTCCACTAAACACTTGCTAAACTTGGTTTAAACTTTAACTTTAAGGAAAAGCAGCTGATTTGTTAGAGCAACTTATATCTCAGCTTCTACACTAAACCAATTTTTATGTAACAAAATGCAGACATGTTTATAAACATATTTTATAAGTATGCAGAATGAGAAATTAGGGCTAAAAATTGTTGAATTCGTTGTTTAATATACAAATACATTTTATGATATGAATTAAAAGTACTTTTACATANCATGAGTTTAATATTTAAAACAGAGGTTTGAAATTTTGTAGTAAGATAGATACAGCTTTGTTCTAAAGCTTGTCGAAGGGCATTTCTTAATTTTTTAATTTCTATTGAAAATACGTGACCTACAAGAAGCATCAACTTTAAGCACTTTTAACAGCTTTCAATGACCATATTATTGAAAACCGAAAACGTACCGAGTTAGTGTGAACCTTTGTCTGTTACCATACAAAAAATTAGATATTTATCTAGCAGCGTTAAATCACAATGTTTAGAATAGAAACCCATGTTTTCGGAAAAATTCACACTAGGCACGAGCGGTCTATTGCAGTCAGTCCCCTTAATAAATGACACCGAATCCTTTTCTGTTTACCGATTGCAACCGGGAATAATGACATTTTTAATCGCGAATACAGGAACTGGGTTGCAATTTTTTCATCCGTGAATAATGAAAACGCGAATAAGGAAACCGTGAATAAGGAACTTTTACTGTAATGTGAAAATTAATTTTCAATTTTCCTTCCACCTCATTAATCTGAGGTAGTTTGTAGTGGATGGAAATTGAAAATTAATTTTCACATTAATATTTAATAATTCTTTTAGTTATTAGAAATTTCGAAGGGCGTTTTTAGGTACCCTACCCTTTTTGTCAAAATTTTATTACTTTTTTGAAACCATCAAAACAAAAATAAGAACTAAATTTTTTTGTTACACGTAATTAATATTTCTGTTGATTGTTATTACTTCTTTTTTTTTTGTTAATTATTAAACTCACCTTCTTTGGTTGTTGCAAACGTATCTCCAGGTTCGACCTGCGAAAAAAATATGGGATATTTGAAAACAACGCATGAAACGTACGAAGCTCTAGGTAAAGGACCGCATATCGCAGGACCTTCGGGGTCCACTATAAGCAGGATAACGACCATTCACATTTCAGTCCTTTCCACTTAATCCCGCAGTTACTGTACACCCGCAACTTCACTAACATGCCTGCTACGCGTGTTGCATATCGGACGTCACTGTAACTTGCTTATTTTCTTAAACTTTTCAGGTTGTTATAAGCACTCGAAGTAAGAACAGTCTAAATTCGTAGTTTTTAAAATCATTATATCCATTTTGTCTTTTGACAATTGTTTTTTTCCTAAATTAATCCAAAATCAGCCGATGAGGATTCACTTTTACAGGTATAAACTGTTACTTAATAAATAATGGCAAACATTATAACTAAACACTAAATTGCTTAAAAAATATAGCTTTTATCGTAAAAATAATAATACTATAATTGTTGGTGTAAAATCGGATAATTATGGTTTGTGGCGATTAATTAGTTATCTCATTAGTTTCTGAATGCCAATTTTTTCTACTTTACCAATAGTTAAGCTATTGTAATGATTCCTGTTCGGTTACAAATTGTCTAATTAGTGAATTATGTATTTTTTCGATCAGATTGATTTTGAACACTTATTAAAAATATATTTTTTCTTTGCAATTTGTTAATAATACCATTATGTCATTGATATCACAATATGACTTGTTCACCTTCGAATGTGGTAGTTCTCTAAATACGACCCAAAATGACCTTTCAATTTGTCCACTATAAGTTTCCGGTGTTTTGTACTAAACTGTAATTTTAATTACGTCAACTTTATCTGAGAGTTGAGTTAATTGTGGAAACGGAATATTGTTAGAGAGGAAGAAAGTAAGGACATTCTAAAAGTATAACGTGTATTATTTATTAATATCCAATGGATTTCAAATCACAATTTATTGATTGTTACTGTTTATATCTCATTGTATTTCTGTGACTAATAATATTTTTTTGTTTATTCAAATACGGTTGTTTATTTTACTAGTTTTTTAAATGTAGTAATATAATGGAATAAAATAATTCGAAGTAGTCTGTGTTCTGTCGAAACTGCCAGACGCGGATCGCGATTTCGATCTTGTTGGATCTCATCAGCGCGTCGCAGACCAATTTTACCTTTTAAATGGACCTTGTTGAGAATACGCAATCTTAAAATGTAGCATTATACTACAGATGGCGTTTACCGCGTCGTTTGTGGTATTTTATAATTTGTAGTAATATAGAATACTAAAAATTCGAAAAAGGTTGTTAAAGGTGTATGTTTGGAGCACAGCGCTGTACGGGTGCGAAACATGGACAGTGGGCGCGGCGGAAAAGAAAAGGTTAGAAGCGTTCGAAATGTGGTGTTATAGGCGGATGATGAGGATATCGTGGGTAGAAAAGGTTAGAAAAGAAGAGGTATTAGAAAGAGTAAGAGAACAGAGGACTCTATGGAAGTCAATAAGAAACAGGCGAGATAGGTTGGTAGGACACCTTCTCAGGCATGAAGGTCTAGTCAGAGACTTATTAGAGACAGAAACGGGAGTTAGAAGGGGTAAAGGTAGACCTAGATTAGATTATTGTTCGCAAATAGTTAAGGACATAGGTTGCTCTAGCTTTAGGGAAATACGAAGATTAGCGCAGGATAGGAAAGACACCTCCACTCCAGTCTCCAACCAGTCTTAGGACTGACGACCTTCTGATAATGAATATAGAATACTTAAAATATCAATAGTCTTAGTTTAGTTTGCTGGATTTTGGAGTTCTGTTTCAGATCTGTTTTTTCTGAAAAGCCATTAAAAGTTTCATTTTTTATTAAAATTTCTTAAGAGCCCAATAATTAGCACAACGAAGGTCTAGTGACAAAGATCTAAAAAAATATCTTTAGGTATTTTGCAGAAAAATTGTAATGATGCGATAACAACCAAGCAACTGCTACATCGATGAAGAATGTATAAAGTGACGGTTGTCGAACGATTAATAAAGTAAAAATACTACTGCATCGTTCAAAGTTGTGTATGAATATTTATGCGATATACAGTTGCACAAATAGTAATTAAATTTATACAAACAAGTCGCCGTCGTGTTGTTTGTGTGTGTTTGCAAAAGTTAACTCGTTAGAGCAGTACATTAGGTCGATCACGTCCCGATTAATTAATTACACTTTTACTAAAGTTAAATCAAGCAATCGTGGTTTATAGGGACAAAAGGTAAATATTCTTACGTAGTAGCTGGCTGTGGAAATGGGACGAAATATTTCACCTCGAAAAACATTCAACATATTTCCCGCTCATTTATTGAACGGTTAGAAATTAAAAATAACTTTTCTGGTATGAACAATGCCGTTCTTCAAACATACACCTTTAACAACCTTTTTCAAATTTCTAAATTAACGGTTCGCGAGCATAGAAGTGACTTCTTTTTTTTAAAGGTGACACGACCCAGCGCTATCCTCTGCTTTATATCCCTACTACTCCTTCCATCCTCACTTATCTGACTTCCTAGGTATCTAAAATCGGCCACTTCTTCTAATTTCTCGTCTCCTATCTTTATATTCGCTCTTTTCCTACTTTTTCGCCCCTTGCATACCAGTATTTTAGTTTTACTTTTATTTATTTTCATACAGTACCGATCTGTCAGTACCGCTTCCATTTTATTTAAAGCTATCTCTAGGTCCTCCTTGCTAGATGCTAATGCTGCTATATCATCCGCAAATCTAAGCATACTAATCTTTTGCCCCTGTATATCTATCCTTACAGTTGTACCGTCTTTAATGATGTTGATCGCGTCTTCGATGTATAGGTTAAAAAATAGCGGTGACAGTATACATCCCTGTCTGACTCCCTTCCTAATATTTACTTCTCTACGTTGCATCCCCAGCTCTATAACTGCCTCTTGCTCTTTATAGTAACTAAGTATCACTCTTCTATCTTTGTAACTCATCCCTACATTTTTAAGTATATTTAACATCTTGTCCCATTTAACATTGTCAAAAGCTTTCTCTAAATCTACAAATCCTATGTACGCACTCTTTCCTTTTTCTATCGTTTTCTCTATTGCTACCCGTAAAGCTAGAATGGCCTCCCGCGTTCCTCTATTTCTTCTAAACCCAAATTGATCTTCCCTTAATAGTTCTTCCGCCCTTTTTTCCATCCTCCTCTGTACAATTCTAGTTAAGATTTTGACGCATGGGAAGTTAAGCTAATTGTTCGAAATGTCTCGCTCCTATCCGCGCCCCTCTTTTTAGGTAATGTTACTACTACGTTCCGTTTATAATCCTCTGGGACTTTCCCCGTTTCGTAAATGTGACTAACTAGCTTAAACATACGATCTCTAACCTCTTGTCCTGCATGTTTTAGAATTTCCAAATTATTTATCTAAAATTGTAAGCTAACTTCTACCAGTCGATTGGTATTTCAATTAGCAATCGTTTAAATAGCAGGAATAGTAATAAAAATCGACGTATTCAGATTTAGACTTAAAAAGCGAGTAAGTCAAGGTGGTGAAACGGTATTAACAGATCTCTGTTGCTACCAAATTTCAAACTTCTAGGTTGGACCCAATAGGTTTTGATGACCTGTCGGTGAGTCCTATGTTATCCTAAAAAGAATTCCTTAACGGAACCCTAAAAAAAAAGGAGGACAATTGTTGAACTTTTTAGCTCGCGGATAGAGTTGTGTTGTGACAGAAGAAATATTTTTATTTTGAAAAATCGCTTATTCGAAACGATCTATTAAATTTATTTGAAATTTATAAGGGTTTTTATATAACTATAAATATTCACCAACTTTGAATTCCTAACCACAACTGTACTCTTCGTGTGTAACAAAATTCCTTCAGGTAAAAAAATAAATTGCACTAATGTAGCAAACTGTATAACAGAAAAATGATAGTTTAAAAGTTTCTGAGAACATCTTAAACATATTATTTATGAATTTTTAATGGTAAATTAATTATTCTTGATTGATATGGATATAATAATAANAAGGTTGCCACCCGTACTTTATTATAAATTATTGTACGCTATTTCGACTGTGCGTACGTTATACTTTACAAGGCACATAAAGTATGCAAAAATACTTTATTTAAGGCCTTAAGTAAACATCGCAATTTTGTAAGTGACTATTCTAAATTCAGAGTATTTTTACATCAATAGTATTGCACAGAAAAATGGCAAGCCATATTTACAGAACAACCTGATTTCCCAAATCTGTTCAAACTAGTGTCACTTTTGTTATCCGTTCCGGCCACTTCAGCATTTACAGAAAGAGTATTCTCTGTTATGAACGCAAAGTGACGGGACGACAGGAATAAAGTTTCATTAAAACTAATTAAAAATTAGGAGCAACAGCAATTTGTTCCTGGCTGCTAGGTGTAACAAAAAATACGTTTTTAAAAACAAAAAAATAAAATACTTTATTTTTATGCTGGGTACTTTTTTTTTAACCTTTTAGTCGAGAAATACTTTCTGTAAAGCCTGAAAAGGTGGCAACCCTAGTGGTGATAGTCGTTTGAACCTAATTTTCAAAATGAGCGATGAAACCTCTTGTAGGCGCTATCAGGGTACCAGTAGAAGGCTCATAGAAAATATACATAGGACAAAGACATAGATCCTTAAGCATTAGAATTACAGAGCATAAATATTGTAATATATAAAGAAAACAGCACCAACAGTTCAGATGGGTATGCCTCTTAAAAATAGTCTCCAATGATGATGACACCTTGTAATATTGTTGTTTATTTTTATCAGGCATATCAAGCTCATTTTAATTTATTTATTTATCAGTTACTAGTACGCTTTAGGTCGTAACATCATAATTCACGGCGAAATAGGTGTCTGGTGCTATTAAGTGCTTATTACATCATCGCATTAATTTAATGTCTCATAATTATAATAATATCTTTTCCGGTAAATAATTAGCACATTAATTAGGTAAAATTTATTTCCAACGTCTCGTTATACATGCTCGTACACATAGTAAGAGTATTTTTTTTGTGCCAATTCTTATTTTTAATTTTAATCATGAACAAATCGTCTTCAATACAAATTTTCACAAATTCGTGACAGCAAAATTATTCACTTGAGTTAAAACGTAGAAATGTGATACCTGTTAAATAAACAAAACCAATTGGCTGTAAAAATTGTCCTTTATATTTAATTCGAATAAGTTGTCGGAAAAGATTGATATCTTCCATTAGTTTGATTTATATTTTATTAAACAAAACCTTGTCCTTATGACATACATTTTTCAATCAATTTATCATAACAGCGAAAAGCCATTCACTTTCTATACCGGGTCTACCTAAAAAATGTGGATACAGCCCTTTACTAAATAAGAGTACATGTCAAGCCTTTAGTTTTATATTAGTTTCTGGTTTTCAGCGGACTATTGTTATTCTCTTTTTTTTAAGGAAAACAAATTTTTGGAAAAAAACCTTAATTAAGATAAAACAATTCACATATAGAAAGTTAGTATGATTTACTTTTATACTAAGTATCACTCTTCTATCTTTGTAACTCATCCCTACATTTTTAAGTATATTTAACATCTTATCCCATTTAACATTGTCAAAAGCTTTTTTTAAATCCTATGTACGCACTCTT
>NW_020439033.1:1902-13704 GCF_000699045.2 Agrilus planipennis | reverse complement strand
AGACGAAAAATTAGAAGAAGTGGCTGATGTTAGATACCTAGGAAGTCAGATAAGTCAGGATGGAAGGAGTAGTAGGGATATAAAGCAGACGATAGCGCAGGATCCAGTCGCTTTCAATAAAATGAAGTCACTTCTATGTTCGCGAACGGTTAATTTAGAAATTCGAAAAAGATTGTTGAAGGTGTATGTTTGGAGCAAGGCACTGTACGGGTGCGAAACTTGGACGGTCAATAATAAATAGGCGAGATAAGTTGGTAGGACACCTTCTCAGTCATGAAGGTCTAGTCAGAGACATATTAGAGGTAGAAACAGGAGTTAGGAGAGGTAGAGGTAGACCTAGATTAGATTACTGTTCGCAGATAGTTAAGGATGTGGGTTGTTCTAGTGTTAGGGAAATTCGAAGATTACCTTAGGAAGGAATAGAGGTGCGTGTCCAACCAGTCTTAAGACTGACGACCTTATGACGATGATGATCTGTCCTAGGGCTAGTTGGACACGCACCTCCACTCTTTCCTATCCTGACCTAATCTTCGCATATCCTTAAAACTAGAACATCCCACATCCTTAACTATTTGCGAATAGAAATCTAATCTACTCTTCTTAATGCTAGTTTCTGCTATTATTTATTAGACATATCTAAAATTGTTGAACAATTCCGTCTTTAAATATGTACATGCATCCAAGAAATATTTTGCAAAATTAATGAACTGTGGAAATGATCGTTTATAAGAGGAAACGGTTATTCTATGTGAGAAAATCCTTGAGTGATCCATAAACGGAAGACCATGCAACATAACACAACACACCCCCGCAACTTTTATACTTCTCTATTGAGAACAACTGCGAAGCTACAATAGCACACACGCATTTTATTACATGATCACGAAGAAGTGTTATGTTAAATTATCTTCATCATAATAAATAGTTATTTAGTTTTCTAGTGGTTACATAACATAACGCGGTCGAACGGCAGTGTTGTTTTCTTGTTCATTATAGCTGGATGCTCGTTATAAACGAATTTAATTCATGGTATCTTCGGTAATTAAAAAAAATCGTCCACTTTCATAAAACAACAATTCTTTTAGTAATATAGATAGTCACGCATAAGCGATATATTTAATCCGAAGGAAAGCCATAAAAAACGTATACAGAATCCGCTTATAATGACATCGAAAGGAAATGACAAACACGTCATACTAAGCGGGCGTCATACAAAGTATAGTCTTAGAAAATAAAGAACTTTCTATTTTGGTTAGTTATTTAGTTTAATAGAGAGAAAAACTACAAATTGTATATATTTATTAACAGAAAAACAAAAAGAACGATGAATTGTAATATCAATATACATAAGAAGGGTCAGAAAAATGAACGAAAATGTTATTATTAATCATTTGGGTCACTATAGCCGGATATGATTTCTTGAGAATCAGTCATAATAAACGATATGTCATTTTAAACGGAGTCATTATATCCAAACTTTCCTATAGAGAATTTAATATGAAAAGACCAAACTTAACACTGCAATCACTTCATATTAAGCGGTTGATCAATATAGGCGAAGTCATAATAAACGAATTCCACTGTACATAGCTATATTTTGTACTTGCAAGGAATTATAGAAAAAAACCGCTAAAGACGATCTAATGTATGTATTAAGATTTACAATAATTGGCTACGTCGATACTACAAAGAAATATATATTAGTTCGCTGTAACCGATCGGACCTGCTTATTTCCCGTTCTAAAAAGTTCGATAAATCCGATTGTTCGCCTTAAATGTGCTGGTTATATACGAGTATGAATAAGACGTGTTTAAATGGATTGCATCTTCTTTAAATTTCGATCTTTAAAGCAAGCTTTCGTTATAATCCGTTTTCGTTATAACCGAGTTCCATTACATTGTACAGTTATAATTTCGATGCAAGAAGGAAAGATTCTATTCCACAATATATCTCGGCTACTATAAATTCTATAGCCGTAATGATGTGCGCATTAAGTAACTGTAGGCTTATAAATATTGAATCTTTTCAACTTTTCTTCTACATTTGAGATTAAAGTTAAGCAAGTCTGAGTTGTCCACCATTTATATATGAGCATGATGAAGTAATAATAATAACAATAATAATAATAATGTCAGCTTACTGAAAGCAGTCTAATAATTTTATTTTGTTCACGTAATTCGTACACACAGGCGGCGTTCGTGGTATTTTTGTAAATTTGTAATAAATTCAGGGCATTAAGAAAGACGTATATTTATTCCAAAAAGGTACAAACGTAAGATATTNTTGAAAATCACTTCCGAGAGACTTCAACAGTGCGTCAAGCGAGAAACCTGCTCGCAGTTTGCTCGTATTTATTGAATTGTTGCAAAATCGAAGAGGTTTTCCGAAACGAAACTGTAGGCCAACGACTTTTTAACAATTATAATTTAAATTTCTGCTTGTCTGTCCGTTTGTTTGTGTCATCGTCACACTGCAATTTTAATCGTTTTACAGACAAAATCATTGGTCATGTTTAGGTAGATGTCATGTAAAATATGTCTACTAAAAATATGAACGGTTACATTTTCTATATCTATCTTGAACTCTAGAAGTGTATTCTAAAAAGAAATCGTTTTCCCCGAGCTCTCAAGTACGCCAAAATAGAAATTATTGAAAATCACTTCCGAGAGACTTCAACAGTGCGTCAAGCGAGAAACCTGCTCGCAGTTTGCTCGTATTTATTGAATTGTTGCAAAATCGAAGAGGTTTTCCGAAACGAAACTGTAGGCCAACGACTTTTTAACAATTATAATTTAAATTTCTGCTTGTCTGTCCGTTTGTTTGTGTCATCGTCACACTGCAATTTTAATCGTTTTACAGACAAAATCATTGGTCATGTTTAGGTAGATGTCATGTAAAATATGTCTACTAAAAATATGAACGGTTACATTTTCTATATCTATCTTGAACTCTAGAAGTGTATTCTAAAAAGAAATCGTTTTCCCCGAGCTCTCAAGTACGCCAAAATAGAAATTATTGAAAATCACTTCCGAGAGACTTCAACAGTGCGTCAAGCGAGAAACCTGCTCGCAGTTTGCTCGTATTTATTGAATTGTTGCAAAATCGAAGAGGTTTTCCGAAACGAAACTGTAGGCCAACGACTTTTTAACAATTATAATTTAAATTTCTGCTTGTCTGTCCGTTTGTTTGTGTCATCGTCACACTGCAATTTTAATCGTTTTACAGACAAAATCATTTGTCATGTTTAGATAGATGTCGTTCAAAATATGTCTACTAAAAATATGAACAATTACATTTTCTATATCTATCTATTACTTTAGAAGTATATTCTAAAAAGAAATTGTTTTTCTCGAGCTCTAAAGTATGGCAAAACAGAAGTTATTGGAAATCGCTTCTGAGAGACTTCAACAGTGCGTCAAGCGAGAAACCTGCTAGCAATTTACGTTTATTTATTGAATTGTTGCAAAATCAGAGGTTTTCCGAAACGAAACTTTAGACAAACGACTTTTCAACAATTATAATTTAAATTTCTGCTTGTCTGTCCGTTTGTTTGTGTCATCGTCACACTGCAATTTTAATCGTTTTACAGACAAAATCATTGGTCATGTTTAGGTAGATGTTTTGCAATATGTCTACTTAAAATATGAACGATTACATTTTCTATATCTATCTTGAACTCTAGAAGGGTATTCTAAAAAGAAATTGTTTTCCCCCGAGCACTCAAGTACGCCAAAATAGAAACTATTGAAAATCGCTTCTGAGAGACTTCAACAGTGCGTCAAGCGAGAAACCTGCTCGCAATTTGCGCGTATTTATTGAATTGTTGCAAAATCGAAGAGGTTTTCCGAAACGAAAGTGTAGGCCAACGACTTTTTATCAATTATTATTTAAATTTCTGCTTGTCTGTCCGTTTGTTTGTGTCATCGTCACACTGCAATTTTAATCGTTTTACAGACAAAATCCTTTGTCATGTTTAGGTAGATGTCATGTAAAATATGTCTACTAAAAATATGAACGGTTACATTTTCTATATCTATCTTGAACTCTAGAAGTGTATTCTAAAAAGAAATCGTTTTCCCCGAGCTCTCAAGTACGCCAAAATAGAAATTATTGAAAATCACTTCCGAGAGACTTCAACAGTGCGTCAAGCGAGAAACCTGCTCGCAGTTTGCTCGTATTTATTGAATTGTTGCAAAATCGAAGAGGTTTTCCGAAACGAAACTGTAGGCCAACGACTTTTTAACAATTATAATTTAAATTTCTGCTTGTCTGTCCGTTTGTTTGTGTCATCGTCACACTGCAATTTTAATCGTTTTACAGACAAAATCGTTTGTCATGTTTAGGTAGATGTCATGTAAAATATGTCTACTAAAAATATGAACGGTTACATTTTCTATATCTATCTATTACTATAGAAGTGTATTCTAAAAAAAATTGTTTTTCTTAAGCTTTCATGGACCCAAAAATTTAAGTTATCCACAATACCATTCATGAGAGACTACAACAGTGCGTCAAGCGACCAACCTAAAAAGCCAAAAAAAAATCTCAAACAAAACTATAAGCACAAGCCTTTTTAATAATCACTTAACTTTCCGTTGGTCTGTCTACTCGTTTGTTAAAAAACGAAAAACGTAAGTGAGAACTAGGACCGGACTACTTTAATACGAAGTTAGTAGGTATAATTGTTTCCTGCGCTCATCTCATCGATCACAATCTGATTTCATTTTCGTTTGGTCGAACAGATACAGACAAACATAATTTACCGTTTGTTCTATCGGAGGTAAACCTTGCACACAGTAATTAAAGCTACAATGCACCGTTAATAGGTTAATACACATGCCAAGGTAAATGTCTATCTTTTTTTTGCCAACATTTTTAACACATTCGGAATTTGGCATTTAGCCGAACTTCCTGATTGATAATAACTCGTGTAAACAGTTCTATAATATCCATTCTCGGATCTACGCTAATGAAATAAACTTACAAAATAAATGGAATTTCTTAGCTACAAATTCACTATTGGTTATACGTAGTGATTTTGAAAATTAAGGAAAAAATTTTTAGGTGATGGTTATACGTATACGGTATAACATGTGCAGTACATCCAGCAGTCGGTTAGATAGTACATCAGACAATCGAGGAGTACATTTAAATAAAGTGTAATAAAACTTACCACAAATGGCGCGGTAAACGCCATCTGTAGTACGATGCTACATTTTAGGATTACGTATGCTCCAACAAGGTACTACAGATGGCGTTTACCGTGCCATTTGTGGTATTTTATAAAACGCACTGTTAAGACAGTTAAGTAAAAGTTGGTCTGTGTTTTGTCGGAGCTGCCTGCGACGCGCTGATGAGATCTAAAAATATCGAAATCGCGATCCGCGTCTGGCAGTTTCGACAGAATACAGAATACACATCGAATTATTTTATGTAATAGAACTCTTAGAAACTTTTGCAAAGAAAATCTAGAATCTACCCGTGTGTGAATTATCTTGTATTATTGTATTGTAGACCATATAAAATTGTCCCATATCTATACTTCAAATCAAAATTCTAAACTGAGATTTTTTGTCATACATAATAATCTAAATCTGAATATGTATAGAAAATGCTAATATGCGCACGTAAAGACAGGGTTTTCTCTATTACCACTAACTCCTATCAACTTCCAGTTATGGTAAATACCCCTTGGTCTCCTGCTGAAGGTAAGGGAATTTGGTCGCGGTGGGTGGNATTCCGCTTCAATCTACCTATTTAATGATATATCAACGGTGCTCATCTATCTGACACGGTAAATTAAAGCTTCGCTCTTGTGTCATCCGGCAATATCACAGTCACGACCGCTTTATATATACATATACGTATGTGTACTCCGTTAATATATATATACATGTATATAATAAGCACTTTAACCTATTGGTAATTTTCACTTTTACAGCACTCACTCAATTATGCAAAGTTGGTTAGTTAGTAACAGTTTTTTTTTGTTTCTGTTTTTTTTTTTTATTATACTTCGTAAAGCACAAGAATGAAGGTGACGGTTCGAAACGTAAGAAGGCGCGAAACCGCAGTCGTTTCTCCGTTCTAGCGCGCGACTAAAAAGTAACTGTGCGCGATTTTATTATTGGTAGTGGTTTCTATCAGATTTAGTAAGTATGTGGTGTGTAGATAGATATACCTAGATGCATGAATGTGTAGTCGCGAAGGTACTTACTATTACTACGATTTACTAGAGCCTACAATTACACTACTTTGAATTACTATTACCACTACTAATCTTAGTGGTTAATTAAAAAAAAAAAACAGGAGTTCGATATAAACTTGTACGTATTTAAATAGTTCGTGCATCAAGGGGATCGAGTCTGGAAGATTTTTCCGCTTTTCCGAGTAATTTTTAAGGATCCCACCCAAAATCAGACCTCAAAATGTATAATTAATGCAATATTGCAATCAAAAAATTGTATTTTTTGTGATGTAACTACAAATTTACAGTTTTTTTGGGGTTTTCCCTTTATTTGTGCTGTAAGACATTGCTTGGTGCTAAATTTCACGATTCTAAAACCACGGGAAGTAACCTATAATACAAATAGGTTTTGATTTCTTTGGGAGTGTCAAAATATGACTTACAAACGGCGGTATCTTTTGATTACGTTGACTTAGAAGTTATGTAGATTTTTTTTGTATCTGTAAGGGATTGCAGGCTTGACTATCTGATATTAATTTCAACTTAATGTCTCCACACGTTCCTAAAACGAACAAACAGACAGATGGATAACGATGAGATCCTATAAGACACCGATCGACAAGTAATTTTAGGTGGTGTAGGAATGTTTTTGGAAACTTTTTTATCGAGATCCAAAAAAATTGCTTTTTTCCAACAAATGATAAGGGTGACGCTCAAAGTTCAAACTTAGTTTGTTATCTACTGGAAAATATTTTTTAAATAACTTGTCTGAGTAAGTTGCTTTCAAAAAATTTTTGGCGATCCAGTTTTTGATCTTCCGCGATCCGGACCTGAATTGCGGAAGGTCAAACAAAGTACGTTTGAGCTTCGAGCGCCTCCCTTATCATTTTTTGGAGGAAGAAACAGGGTTTTTCTGGCCCTCGATAAAAATTTTCAAAAACATTCGGACTATCTTTTAAGTAATACGTCTACACCCTTTCAAGTATTTTATAGTGATTTTAACTATGTGAAGTTAAACAGGAATTTAAAAAAAAGCCTACTGTTATTTTACATATGATTGAAAATCAAAGAAAATTTTATTGAAAACTACCCCAACCCCCTCCACAATAAAATATCTACTCCTCACTATTACCTGTATCCCATTCGTCTTAAACCACCGTGTATATATAATCAAGAAGGCTGATATTTTACCATATTTGCCAACGAATGATACGTATAAGAATTCGAATTTGATTGATACCCGCATACATCTGTGTATATTATAATTATAGACACTTCTACGTTATTTTCATGCATTGGATACTTTGCGCCTACACATAGCGAAATAATTTGCAAATTCTATCAAAGAAACACTGCAGCAAACGTTAAATCACGTTTTTGTTATTATTACGATTGCGAACCACACCTACCGTCTTCCATTTCAAATAAGGTATGCAATAATATTTTACTGAGTCGAATTTTTGAAAATTGTATCGCCTGTAGCCTTTGAAATTGTAACACTAGTGTAATAGTTTAAAAGATTATTTTTAACAGGTTTAGATATTGTTAGTTCTCCAAAATGAAATCATTTGTTTTTTCTCGTTTAACGATTGCCGGGAACGTAATTAAGAAGGGGGTAGGTCGTCTATAGTACCCCTTAGGGGCCATTCAAATATTGCGTAAGCAGTTTTTCTATCTTTATTTTATAGTTTCTTCAGTTCAACAACAAATAATTCTTCTATATGCTTCCTTATTTACCTTAGTCACCCGTTTTAATTCGAAAAAAAACACTGATGCCAAATTGGTTGTTTAGCGTGAACGATCAGAGCCAAAATAGGGTTGCAAATAATTTTATTGATGTAAAATCAACATAAATCATTTTATATCAAAATATTTACAATCCCATTTTGTTTTTGATCTTTTGTACATTGCAATAAGTGAAAGAAATGGAAATCATACTTTCTTTAGGTTTGGGTTCATCTAATAAGTGAAGTTTTCCGAATCGTTTTCTAAGAATTTTGGATTATAGGCATTTATTAGCANTCACTGCAAATATGAACAATTATAGATCATTCATTTCAATATCAACATCACCGAAATTTTTTGTGCATAATTATCTGATAATTTTTTTTGGATTGCGTGTCGCTCCAATCGATTTTGTATCATGTGTAACACATTAACATTTCACCTTTCCTAATTCGTAATTTAATAACGATAAACAATCGCATTCCGCTTCAATCTACCTATTTAATGATATATCAACGGTGCTCATCTATCTGACACGGTAAATTAAAGCTTCGCTCTTGTGTCATCCGGCAATATCACAGTCACGACCGCTTTATATATACATATACGTATGTGTACTCCGTTAATATATATATACATGTATATAATAAGCACTTTAACCTATTGGTAATTTTCACTTTTACAGCACTCACTCAATTATGCAAAGTTGGTTAGTTAGTAACAGTTTTTTTTTGTTTCTGTTTTTTTTTTTTATTATACTTCGTAAAGCACAAGAATGAAGGTGACGGTTCGAAACGTAAGAAGGCGCGAAACCGCAGTCGTTTCTCCGTTCTAGCGCGCGACTAAAAAGTAACTGTGCGCGATTTTATTATTGGTAGTGGTTTCTATCAGATTTAGTAAGTATGTGGTGTGTAGATAGATATACCTAGATGCATGAATGTGTAGTCGCGAAGGTACTTACTATTACTACGATTTACTAGAGCCTACAATTACACTACTTTGAATTACTATTACCACTACTAATCTTAGTGGTTAATTAAAAAAAAAAAACAGGAGTTCGATATAAACTTGTACGTATTTAAATAGTTCGTGCATCAAGGGGATCGAGTCTGGAAGATTTTTCCGCTTTTCCGAGTAATTTTTAAGGATCCCACCCAAAATCAGACCTCAAAATGTATAATTAATGCAATATTGCAATCAAAAAATTGTATTTTTTGTGATGTAACTACAAATTTACAGTTTTTTTGGGGTTTTCCCTTTATTTGTGCTGTAAGACATTGCTTGGTGCTAAATTTCACGATTCTAAAACCACGGGAAGTAACCTATAATACAAATAGGTTTTGATTTCTTTGGGAGTGTCAAAATATGACTTACAAACGGCGGTATCTTTTGATTACGTTGACTTAGAAGTTATGTAGATTTTTTTTGTATCTGTAAGGGATTGCAGGCTTGACTATCTGATATTAATTTCAACTTAATGTCTCCACACGTTCCTAAAACGAACAAACAGACAGATGGATAACGATGAGATCCTATAAGACACCGATCGACAAGTAATTTTAGGTGGTGTAGGAATGTTTTTGGAAACTTTTTTATCGAGATCCAAAAAAATTGCTTTTTTCCAACAAATGATAAGGGTGACGCTCAAAGTTCAAACTTAGTTTGTTATCTACTGGAAAATATTTTTTAAATAACTTGTCTGAGTAANAATTTTAACGAGGCAGTTTAAATAATTTTGCAAATGGTACTGTACACTTTTGTCTAGTTCTCGCTCGATGATCGGTGGAGAAATGAGCTCCGCAGACAAATATGATTGAATTTGGAATTATGCTACGGCGCATCTTGAAACGAACAGTACTGTCTTAGAAGAAAATTTTGAATAGACGGTTATAATGTAATCAATAGTTGAAAAATTATGTGAAAAATCAATTCCAATTCGTATTTTTGCAACAAACGAATACAGCTATGATTGGTCATATCTTTAGCTCAATTGTTGGTGACAATTGACTTTCGTACATTTGCGCTGTGATTAGTCACTTGTTTATTTCTTTTATTTCTAACAATTGGGTTTTGTTCATTTGCAACAAAGGGACAACACTGTGATTGATCATTTGTTTTTTTTTTTTTTTAATTAGTAGAAACGATCGGCTTGCCTGCAGTTGCAAGGAAGAACTTCGCATCGGAAAATTAAAATAAGAAATATATGTTTAGAATTTTCCGAAAATTTTTCCCAACTACTTGATACATGATGAATTCGTTCTATTATTGTTTATTTCATCATTGAATCACAATTTCGTCGGCGTACTCGTATACATAATTCCTACGTTGATCATTATTTAAACATAGCAAAATGTTAATGTCTATGGCATTGTAATGTTAATGTAAACATTATGAAGAAAAATTATACGCTCTTCTGTTTGTTTATCATACATTTGCGAAGGTCTTAAAAAAATTAAAAATCATGAGGAAGTAATAAGCCAGTAAGGGTTAAAATGAAAATAATAGGGGTAGTTAATGGTGATGAAATTTATTTTTAAAGACTAGTAAGAACCCGGTCAATTTTTACACTTACATTTTTAATTTAAATGAAGTAAAATAAGTACTTACGATAAATTTAATTTGTCTTTTTTAGGGTTACGTACGTCAAAAGTTTACCGTGTGGCATATCAAATGAAGAGGCTTGTTGTAAGGGTCTCAAATATATATTTTTTATAATTTTAAAATAAATAGTTTTAAAGTTATTTAAGAAAATAGATGAAAATTGACTATCCTTCCCCTTATCGTCGAAACTACTGAACCTAAAATTTTGAAAAATATAGAAAATAGTTCTTTACTTATAGATTATAGTCTATGGTCTGAACATAACGTAGTAAATGTTTCAACAAAACAATATTATGCGAACAAATAAGTTTGAAGTTTGAATGTAAGGGAGAACATGTTTTTTTTCAACGTTTTTCAATGTTAAATTGGTTCTCTGGTTAGGGTTCCGTATGTCCGAATGAAAAACGGAACTCTTATAGAATTACTCGTGTGTCTGTCTGTCCGTTTTTTTTATGCCTTAAACGCAGGATGGCATTCAATCTGATATATAAGCTATTAAACATCATTTACTGTTAGAAACTTTGAAAAAGAAGTTAATGTACCCAACTGTTTTTTTTTATTTGAGGAAATTGCGACGTTCAGCGCAAACCAAATTACAAATAAATATGCTACCTGCTCCACTCTAATTCAAGCTCTACGTAAAAACAGAGCCAGTAAATAATTGACAGATATTTAACAACACCAAAGTAAAGGAATAATTGTGAAATGAGAGTATGGAAGCTAAAGTATGTTTCTGTCAGATAAGACCTCAACAACAGCATTACTAATTTAAACTTCCTTTTAATTCCGAAGTTAAGCGTGAAACTCGTCTTTTTGGCTGTCACCTCCGCGTTGTTTAATCCGGAAAAAGTCGCCATCAAGTTCCTGCATAGGTAATAAACAGAAGGGTAATCGTCTTATCTGTCAGACGACTTCCCTAATAGCTCTGAGTGCAGCGTCACACTGTTAACTAAAAAGTTTTCTTGCACTTTGAAAGGGAAATAAGTTCAGTTGAATGTAAACGGTTTTCTTGGTTGTTATTTATGTCAAGGTATTTCTTTAGAAACTCTGCTGCGAATGTTTGGATAATTATTTAAATATTAAATCAGTAGTCAAAATTTGATGAAATAAAAGTGTCACATTCTGATAGATATTATTACATACGAGGGTGGATTGATAAGTTTCCGGCCTAACCAAGAGATGACGCCACTAGGCCTACCTTGAGGTGACATTCTATAGTACCATCCTTGGATAGCTTGTAGCTATAGTTTCAGCCCGATCTCCTTGCTAGTGTAGGTTTGACAGCACG
>NW_020439033.1:0-1231 GCF_000699045.2 Agrilus planipennis | reverse complement strand
CCATATTTAAAAGGGCACCAACCAAAAACTACTGCGTAGAATTAATTGGAATTTTTCACACACAAGCCTTGCTATATGAGCTCTCAAAGCATATAAAAATTATACGGCTTATATGTGAAGTTGGGTGCAAAAGAATACAATTAAATCCTCTCTCGGGAAGAAACGAAATGACTTTCCGAACAACACTATAGATTAGATTACTGTTCGCAAATAGTTAAGGATGTGGGCTGTTCGTGTACGTGTCCAACCAGTCTTAGGACTGACGACCTTATGATGATGATGATATGATATTCTCAAAAAACAAATGCTAATATGGGAGGCGACCTAATTATTATTTTATTGAAATTTATTTCTTAATTTCTTGATTGAAAATATTTCCAAATGCAATAGCTATCTACAAAATTTATACTTTTTTACAACAGTCTATCGAGTAAGTATTTTCCTACATAAGTGTATTACGTATACCTACACCGTATTGACGGTCGGCCATTTCTTTCTGGGCCATGGTAAACGTTCACAGAAACCGTGAGAACTTAGGTATACGAACATACATATACGTGCACACTTGCACTGCAAGCGTATCACAACTTCAAAACAATATGCACATTCATAAATTGTATCTTGCATATTCATGTGTCACATGAGGAATAAGTTAAATCATCGGTGTTTTAGTTACGTGTTTAGTTGCATCGATAACTTTTGTTCTTATTATAAGTGCGTAGAGACTGGAGCTGTGCAAAATGGTTTTTTAAAATTATTTAAATACAAAATGCAAATACTTTTTTGATTTGTTATTTCAAATGTGAAATACAAAATAGATTTCCCTTTTATATTTTAAATGCTAAATGCAAAATACGTATTTTCAAAATACTTTTTTCAAATAAATACTTTTTTGTAGTACCTATTTAATTTTCTACGTTTACTTCATCATCATCATAGGGTCGTCAGTCCTAAGACTGGTTGGACACGTGCCTACACTCTTTCCTATCCTGAGCTAAACTTGACCATCTTATCTCCGAAGCTACTGAACCTAAAATTTTGAAAAAATATAGAAAATAGTTCTTGGGAACTTCAACTACAATGTTAAATTGGTTCTCTTGTAGGATCACTGGTGCGTATGTCTGTCCGTTTTTTGCAATATTATTTCTCAGGCATGAAGGTCTAGTCAGAGACATATTAGAGGCAGAAACAGGAGTTAGGAGGGGTAGAGATAGACCTAGATTAGATTACT
>NW_020439032.1:611392-613020 GCF_000699045.2 Agrilus planipennis | reverse complement strand
GAAGGAGAATAATACTATTCTATCTCCATAAACATTTTTAATGAATTCTTATCTTATCAAGTTTGTAATTAGTATAATTTCACAGTTACTTGAACAGTACTCAAGTTCCAAGTCAACTAACCGCAAAATTTGCACACAACAACTAACTAAACAAGTTCAACAATCGAAGTTTTGTCTTCTAATTAAAGAGATTTAATATGCGACAAACATCGCGCCCTTTATGCCCTCTCGATTCCACGCGCTCTTTACCCCCCTTCTACGGGGCACATTCTCTCACCGAAACCACACTACTCTCCTCCGACTACCTTGTTCTCCTCGTAGCCGCCCACCAGTGCTATCGTCGCACTGTGGAAGCTTTTGGATTCATTTCGAGCAGTCGGATGGCTTAAGCGAGATTTCCACTCAACATTCCGCAAGACTCCAGGACTAAGGTCGGAATATATTGCATCTTACTTACATAAATTACGCGACGTACGAGATCTACCGTCGCCGGTTAATGCCATCTAGCTTTCTGACGACCTATTCAAATTTGATGAATAATTATTAGGTATAGTACGTTTTCCCCACACATTGGTTGGCAACGGACGCCATCGTCTTATCATATCAACTACTACACGCCAGAGAGATGTAAATACCGCCTTCAATTTCGCAAATTGTACACGATTTTCATAAATCTCAGCGAGAAAATATCTTTAGGAAGTCATTTCTATGCACAAATTACTACTAAAAACAAATTACTTTTGTGATCATAGTAATTAGATTTGTTAAACAGATGATACATCATCACTAAAACGAATTTCTCATTATATCATCATTATCATCATAAGGTCGTCAATCCTAAGACTGTGATACGTATAATTGTAATGTTTTTATTCTTAAATCTTTTCAATACGTAACTCGACATTTGACGGTTGAAAGGGCTGAATAAGAAGAGAGTAAGTATGGGTAAGGGGGCGGTAGATATTCGCGGGAATACGTTAAGTAATCCGGGATCTATCGAGTTGTTGGTGACCCTTCGTGCACGCTTCCATCTTAATTTGCAGCGAGACAGGTCTTGCATGATACTCTGTCGACCCGCTGTAATCCACGGATTGGGCGAAATAAGTCTTCATCAAGCCGTTACACCTCGTGATTTGTATCTGTTGATGGGTGCATCGTTTTTAGGGTGGTTCGTGTATGTTCGATTTTCCCCTTTTCCCTACATGGTAAGACATATTTTCTAGCATACAAAGATGCATATATATTTATTGAAAATGTAATTTTTCTACTTATTTTGTCATTGTCAACTGTAGCAACTTCATTTACCAAAAGGTTTTGAAAAGATAAACGAGTTAATAAGGACATTTTGTTACTTTATAAAACGGCTAAATATTTATAGGCTATTTATAAATTTCACTAGAAGTAGATCTAATAAGAAAAAATATTTAGTATACTTAATTTACTTTCTCTAGCAATGTGCCCCTTCCAATGTCTTGGATGCGCTGACAAAATCGTAGGTAGGGAGAAAAAAGCTCATTATACTCTCGACTCTTGTTCATTAAACATACTTTTTCATACAGTACCTGCCAAAAGTTTTGTTCAATCATGAATAGTAGTGCGAGTCGAAAACAAGCGTTAAAGCCTTTAAT
>NW_020439032.1:607148-609373 GCF_000699045.2 Agrilus planipennis | reverse complement strand
AAGACCTTATGATGATGATTTTTCACTTCTTTCAAATACCTTCAATTTATGCGTTAGAGGAAGGTTTATTTCTTTGTATAGATAATTACAAAACTAATGGGCCTCTTTACAACAAAAAACGTCATTCCGTATAGGTCAATGTTTAGTACCTGCAAATCTCATTTTCCGAAAACAATCAAGCACAATCCCGTCGTCCCTTTCCGGAACAGTCGGCACTCCGCACCGTAAGAAATGAAAGATTAATTTTTAATACGACCCTCGTATATTTACTTTTGTCCTGTCGCTTCGAGCTCTGTTCTTCGTCGAAACAGAAGGGCGAGAAGAGAGTAGATTGATGCTTTTCCAAGCTGAACCTGATAGTTGGCGTATAATCCAAACCATAATGTTGTAGAATGTATTCATTGCTTCACATTAACTCTCTCAGCTATTTGTAACGCCCAAGACCCCGTGCGCGTCGCGACGCCAGCGGCGGACGCGCCTCATTGCCGAACATGACCCTGCTGCTGCCTGCTTGCCTTTTGCCACAGTCTCCCGCTCTCCCGTCCTTCCAACAATCCACAAAAGATCTGACAGGTCTCGCGACAGATGTAAAATTGCTTTGTTACCCTTTCATTTGCTAATACATTATTCCTTATGTTTAATTTCAGATCTTCTCAACAAAGCGATTTGTTTAAATTAATGCCTTACAAGCAAACGATTTAACGAGAAAGAGCAAATTTTAAACATAATTTTATATTAAAGAATACATCGCAATCGAATAAATAATTGATTTTAATTGAGTTTTCTCCTTAAACAACAAAGGGAAGAGTTCAAGTTTAATCAACGATTTATTTATTTTTAAAAATGTATTATTTATGCCAAAACAGAAAGAACAGAAAAAATTGTTTTCGATAAATAATTATTATTTATTATTAAGTAACTTAGTGCGTTAAATTTGAACTTTCCGATTGCTGCAACAATTTGAGATATACACCTGCATTAGTTGAGATAAAAGCAGCTGTAGCTCTATGGTTAATGAGTTTATTTTTATCTGGAAGATCTGGAACGGATTGCGCTTTAAATCGGCCCAGCGGGACTCATGCGGTGCTGTAGTTTTAAAAGTTTAAAGGCGACCCTGTTGTTTTGAANAACTCACCAGCCGCTCGTTCGTTAGCTAGAAATGTCCGAATCCAGTCGGTGCGGGCACGCTCCGAAGTACAGTCGCGGCGGAAGGAATCAGTCCTATTACTTTCCGGACAAACCCTGTAGAATCTCCTAATTTTATGTGATTCTTTACTAGATTAATATTAACACAATTATTTTATTTATTTTCATACAATACTGTTTTGCCATGACATAATAATAAACCAATATAAATATTGTATATTAATTGTACGTTTTATTGTTAATCTTTAAGTTTATTATTGCGCCTGTATTTGGTGATAAATTTTGTCATTTAGCTGAACAAAATTTCTGACCGAATCTTTATCGAAATTATATTTATCGTCGGCTCAGTTCAGTTAGCGAACGTTTTAAATCCGGGACATTTAGCGTCTATTTCGCTCTAAATAACTCGATAACGCGAGCGTCTTCTTTTTTTGGATTTCGCTTTATAACTCACGGCCGACAATAATCGGTCGCGTCGGGATTTTAATAACAAACAAGAACCACATCGTATCGCATCGGTGTGCCGTGTGTTTGAGGAGCACGGCTGCTTGAAGGACATAAATTGTGACAAGAAATGCGCTTCAGCAGCAGGGCACAGTGTCTTCCAATATAACTTCAAAAATATCAAGATCATTTTAGATAAAAATTTCCCTGTTATTTTTCTCAGCTTTGTTTCCAACCCCATTTGTGTACAACAAGACCGGCAAACAAAACACAATAGTCTTGAGTGGCCTTGTTCGGATCCTTGCTTTTGGCAAAACTATAACATGAAGTTATCCCTTGAGTGTAAGTATACCAATTTAGGATATTCTTTTGGTCATTTTACAAATCGGAACAATACTGTTAAGATTAGTTTTCCATTAAAAATGGTTAAAGCAAGTGTTATATTAATTCAGGTTTTCGTAATATTTCTAAAGGAAAAATGGAAATGTTTAAATTTATTCTTATAATTACCCTCCACTTTTACCTCTCATTCTTATTGACTTCCATAGAGTCCTCTGTTCACATATTCTTTCTAATAACTCTTCATTTCTAACCTTAACACATTTTGAACGCTTCTAAACTTTTCTTTTCCGCCG
>NW_020439032.1:565069-606700 GCF_000699045.2 Agrilus planipennis | reverse complement strand
CTTGTTGCAGGGGTTTGAAATATATTTTTTTATATAACTTTAAAATAAGTATCTAGCTTTAAAATTATTTAAGAAAGCAGATGAATATTGACCATTCGCCCCCCCTCCATTATCTCGGAAACTACTGAACCTAAAATTTTGAAAAAATACAGAAAACTGTTCTTTACTTATAGATTACAGAAAAATTAATGAAAAGTCTATGGTTTTGACATAACGTGGTTAATTATTCAACAAAACAATATGGTGTGTCTGTCTGTCCGTTTTTTTTGTATACCAACATTTTTGTTTTATAAAATCGAAACTGTTTGTGGAATGTTGTGGATCTCTATTTTTCCTGCTAATTTTTCAGAACACTGTGCTACGACATCAACAACGGTGACAATTACCGGCTTATACGGAGAGCAATGTCTACCTACCTACCCACCTCCTACCACCACTATCCGGCCACCGTAAATAAATAAAAAAAAAAAGTGAAATAATGCCGACACGAAGGACCCTATTTAATATTTCATATTTTATGAATGCCGGTAAGCCTGAGATATGTCCGCTGGTGTGGTGAACGCGCAGGTTCATCAGTCGTTCGCGCCGTCTTTTCGCGGAGAAGATATCAACGTTCAACACACCACGCGTCCATTATAAATGCAACCTTTATATATTGCACTTCAATAAATAAGTAACTTTATATTCCGAGTACAATCAACTCCGGTACTTTAAAGGCGCGCAAAACAATAAAATATCTAATATATGATTGAAACGCGCTTTTTCCCGCGCAACCAGCCAACACGACCGCTCATACGCCGATAAATAACACGCGGACGATCTCCGTAATGCTATTTATTTGCGCCAATTGACGACCCAAACTCAGTGTAAGAGAGAAATAATGAGAGAGAGTATGAGCGAGATGGAAAGAGAGAACG
Source organism: Agrilus planipennis (assembly GCF_000699045.2). Lineage (NCBI taxonomy): Eukaryota > Metazoa > Arthropoda > Insecta > Coleoptera > Buprestidae > Agrilus > Agrilus planipennis. Next base: position 605,783 of record NW_020439032.1, on the reverse strand, counting down.
ACAAGCCCACCACCGATCAGGAATGATGGTACAGGATGGACTAATTTATAATTATTGTAATTGTATATGAACCCTGTCTCACTGATGGTAACACAATTACAAATAGTATGTTTGGTTAATGCCGAGATGTAGAGACCCTAGTGGGGCGAAACGAGTGGAGGGATGAGGTTGTCCTTCTAGAACGCCATACGTTGTAGATAGGATAAATTATAATATGAGAAAGGGTGTTAAGGATGGTGGAGGTGGAAGGTGTAAAATTGATCTTCTAGGCTGTAGAGCATTAAAACTAGGATAGAGATCTGTGTTTGAGTTGCCTTTTCCATCCATAGTCTCATTATGCAGGTCATGCTGCTTAGGATCGAAAGGTTACGGTAAGAAAAGACATCTGGAGGCAGTGCAAGCACCTAAGAGAGTGACGAAACACTTATACCTACTCGTGACCTTCGCAACAGCTAGTACACAGATAGGTTAATTGCACGTGTGACGATTTATAGTAGTCTGTACTGCGTAGATATTGTTCGATTGACAATGTTACTGCTATTGTCACAAAATACAAAATTACGTTAAGTTTTAAAATTTTAAACAGAGACAATGTATTCGCACACAGAAAATGCGGACATGGTGGTCAAATATGGACGGTGCAGTGACAATGCACTGGCGATGTTTCGGGAATACGTATTATCATTTCCGAAGTAGTTGGACGTTACTTTCGTTAAGGTCATAACCCTCGTGTTTATGTATGTCACTGAATGGTGCGAGATTGCTCTTATCCTAGACTTAAAAAATAGTTTTCCACACTTTTTAACCATTGCTATGTAGTCTTTCTATCACAATCCACCCCCCAAGAAAAGGTTCTTCAACTCCATCCCCTTTACACCTTTACAGTGTTGTGTATGACCATTTCCTTCCCTCTCCCTTCATCCCATTCCCTTCTCCGACGGATTATCAATTCATATAGACAGTTATCGTTTACCTACTCCATTTTTTCAAATATCAACTTTACCCTGTATGCCTCCGCGTATTCACACCAAATTAAAAACAGTTTTATGTAATTCTACAAGCTACTAACATTCTCCCACTCATTCCCCTATCCCTAATCCCCATTCCGACTATTGTAAAATTGAAAGTGTGGCTCAAGAATATTTGAACAGGATTGAAGGCTACGTTTTTCAAATATATGTGTAGGTATATCAAATTACAATTTCTGTAGGTATTTGTTGTATAAACAAATAGACGGACACAACTTTTAGTAAACAACTAGTAAATACCTGAATGAACACAAACGACAGCTTTGACAAAGGATTCCCCAAAGCCACTCTAACCACTTTAAATGTTTTGACATGCGCTTCGTGGATCATCTTTGGGGTGAATCTGAAATAGAAAAGAACTTTTTTATTTACGAATTCAGTGATGCAATCTCAATATCTTTTAAACCCGAAGTGGGAAATCAAGGAGTTAAGCTCCCAATTTTACAGTCACGACTTTTGTCTTAATTTGATGTTATTAAACGGAATAATACTTTGATGGTCATTCGAGTTGAACAAAAAACATCTTCATAGCATGGGTTGAAATTTCTTTTATTATGCAAAATGCAAAGAGTATAATTAAACAATATAACGATAATCAATATAACAAATAGTGACAATAACAAAATTGCATAAGAAGTACCCAAAAAATAAATCTGTTCAACCGTTATTTTTGCCGGGACTGGGGCCCCTTGAACACTTGGAGCCCCAGTGGACTGCACACCCTAGTCCCATGATAGCTAAGTGCCTGCTTTAGTCTGCTATTTTTATTCTGAAAAAAAAGTTTTCTCAGTTTAAATTTGGTCACTTTAAGAGTTTTGTACTTTCGAAGTGAAGAAACGGCATCTGTAAAGAAAGACATTGTCGGCCTCATTGTGATTCGTTCGTTCCAGAAACCATGGCCAGGTTTGGGAATGAGATGAGCATTAGTGTCTCTGGTCTAGGCGATTTAAGGGTTCATTCCTGGCCAGTTTTCAACCTTGCTGTAGCTTGGAGCTTGACATTAGAAGTTTTATTATATTGTATTAACAAACGGCTGTAATGAAACGTCAAGGGCATAATGATCGCACTTAAACGGAGGGCCTTTTTGACGCCCTGCGATAACCAACAATTGACAGAAGGATTTCATGTGCTCGAAGGTATGGAATAAAGGCTCTAACATGTAACAAAACAAAACAAATTTCCACGTTTTTCTCTGATAAAATGAGGCGCTGAAATCTTCGATTAAGTAACGGTTTATTAAGTGATGTGAGTTTGTACGGGTGCGGAACACACTAAGAAGCATTTGGGAGATTTTGTTATAGGCTTGCTTTGTTTTCGATAAATAATAACTACAATACGTATTATTTATAATTAAGTAATTTAGTGAGTTAAATTTTAACTTTCCGATTGCTGCAATAATTTTAAATATACACCTGCATTAGTTGAGATAAAAGCAGCTGTAGCTCTATAGTTAATCATCATCATCATATGGTCGTCAGTCCTAAGACTGGTTGGACACGCACCTCCATTCTTTCTTATCCTGAGCTAATCTTCGCATTTCCCTAAAACTATAACAACCCATATCCTTAACTATTTGCGAACAGTAATCTAATCTGGGTCTATCTCTACCCCTTCTAACTTCCGTTTCTGCCTCTAATATGTCTCTAACTAGGCCTCCATGTCTGAGAAGGTGTCCTACCAACATATCCCGCCTATTTCCTATTGACTTCCACAGAGTCCTCTGTTCTCCTATTCCTTCTAATACTTCTTCATTTCTAACCTTGTGTATCTATTATATCCTCATCATTCGCCTATAACACCACATTTCGAACGCTTCTAACCTTTTCTTTTCCGCCGCGCCCACCGTCCATGTTTCGCACCCGTACAGCGCCGCACTCCAAACATGCACCCTTAACAACATTTTTTGAATTTCTAAATTAACCGTTAACCATAGAGTCTTCTGTTCTCCTATTCTTTCTAATACCTCCTCAGTTCTAACCTTCTCTATCCACGGTATCTTCATCATTCTATGGTTAATGAGTTTTATTTTTATCTGGAAGATCTGAAACGCTTTAGATCGGTACTCTCGTAGTAAAGAAACAGAATCTGTAAGACATTTTCGGTCTCATTGTAGTTCGTTCGTTCCAAAAACCACATGACCAGGATTAGGAACGGGATGAGCATTGATATCTCTGGTCTGGACGATTTAAGCTGTTCGCTCCTGGCCAGTTTTCAACCTTACAGTAGCTTGAAGCTTGGCATTAGGAGTTTTATTATATTGTATTAACAACCAGTTGTAATCAAACGTCAAGGGCATAATGATCGCACTAGAGCGGAGGGCCTTTTTGACGCCCTGCGATAACCACGACGGCAATCATTAGCACACCCCGAACCGAAAGGAATATAACTACTCCTGCACCGACCGACCGACCGACCAACCAACCAACAACCACCATGAGCGTCGTGACGGCGGCATCGGCAATAGATATATGTGTACGTGGTCGTAATGTACAGCGTCGTTGTTGCCGTTATGTGTTTGTACATGCTTATCCCCCAACATAAATCACAGCAATATGCAATATAATTCTGAGGACTATCTGCTGCTTTTTCGCAAGCAGATGTTCTTCGGCACACAGACAGACACACACGGGGCCGGAATTCCCCACGATAATCCTTTATTATCGCAGACCAGAAGGACGACGGGCGCAGAATTATCTAAAGCATAAGATATGCGAAAAGTATCTCGCAGCGGCCAGTTTTAATTACCCCCTCGAACTATATTTCATCTAAATTAGCTTTGTATCACTGGGGGAGGTATTGCAACTTCTCTAAACCACTTCTAAATCAGAAACAACGGAATGTCTTCTTCAATAGAAAATTTAAATGGAAATATATCATGTGGACGCGTTACTTATATGAGAATTCATACAGCTAGATTTATTTGTAAGTTTATACATGTGATAGGCTTACCCCTTAAGACCCATATAAAAAATCCATAAGGCAATCCTCATTTTAGTATCACCACTTTTTTTGTAGGATTTTTATGAGGAATCTACGGGGAAATCCGTATATCGGCATGACCCTCATTAGCCACATGAGGCCCGCACGCTACATAGGGCATGCTCCCTATAAATCCTAGTCGGGTTATTATTAGATAAAAGTCTTATATTCGGTGAACTATCGGAATAATGGAATAAGTCAATTTCGGAAAAGTGCCGACTGTAAACTACTGCAGCTTAAAGTGTTCTACCCCTGAAACTGAGTTTGTGGTAAAAGGTTGATGAGGAAACATCGCAAACTCTACTACTGAAAATTCGGTGTACCTCTTAAGGGCGAACAATCCATTTTAATCATCGTCATAAGGTCGTCAGTCCTAAGACTAATTGGACACGTACCTCCAGTCTTTCCTATCCTGAGCTAATCTTCGCATTTCCCAAAACTAGAACATATTCTAAATCCTTAACTATTTGTGAAAAGTAATCTAATCTAGGTCCTAACAACCTATCTATCTCGCCTACTTCTTCCATACAGTCCTCTGTTCTCCTATTCTTTCTAATACCTCTTCATTTCTAACCTTCTCTATCCACGATATCCTCGTCATTCGCATATAACACCATATTTGCTAATGCTAATACTGCTATATCATCTGCAGACCTAAGCATACTAGTATTTTGCCCCTGTATACCTATCCCTACAGTTGTAATGTCTTTAATGATGTTGATCGCGTCTTCGATGTATATATTAAAAAGTAGCGGTGACAGTGTGCATCCCTGTCTGACTCCCTTCCTAATATTTACTTTTCTACGTTGCATCCCCAGCTCTATAACTGCCTGTTGCTCTTTATACAAACTAAGTATCACTCTTCTATCTTTGTAACTCATCCCTACATTTTTAAGTATATTTAACATCTTGTCCCATTTAACATTGTCAAAAGCTTCCAAATCTACAAATCCTATGTACGCACTCTTTCCTTTTTCTATCATTTTCTCTATTATTACCAGTAAAGCTAGAATGGCCTCCCGCGTTCCTCTATTTCTTCTAAACCCGAATTGATCTTCTCCTAATAGTTCTTCTGCCCTTTTAACCATCCTCCTCTGTACAATTCTAGTTAAGATTTTTGACGAATGGGAAGTTAAACTAATTGTTTTAAATGTCTCGCACCTATCCGCGCCTCTCTTTTTAGGTATGGTTACTATATCACGTTCCGTTTATAATCCTCTGGGACTTTCCCTGTCTCGTAGATGTGACTAACTATCCATTTTAATGATATGCACTAATTTGGGACTGATGAAATGGCAATAAACGGTCCTTATTATTATCAACGCGTTCTGGATGCTTTCTTTGTTTCCTTATTTCCTAATTTAGTATCAGCCTGTTAAGTAAGCATTATTGATGGAAAAAAATTTCGTACATTTTCGAAGTTCACGATCCAGATTAATCTCTTCATCGACATTACTGCCCGCCTGCCAGTACACATACGTATGCACAGGCACACACACACACACACTCAAAAGAGGTGGTGGATGTCCTAAAGGCCGGCCGTTCCCGTTCCGAAGAAATAAATAAACACGCAAAGGCTGACGTATCCATATATCCTGTGGTATCTTGTCGCCGTTCATCTCCCGCGTCCATTGTTTCTTGCTGATTTAGCGCGTGGTCGGTGCAACACAATGCACCTACGGTAGTGGTTCAAGTACCATGGTAGCGCACCATCTCGCGCAACAACCGATGATACGATGCGATTCGGTGAACGACAAGAGCGGCACAGTACCGCTGCTTATGCGGCGAACATCAACTACACCCCATGGTCTAAGATGTTCTTCCATATCATCACTCCTTTCTATCTTCGTAGTTCCTTTAAAATTTAATCTAGATATTCCTCTGACTGTCTTTGCTCCTGTTTGTGCTTCTAAAATGTCTCTTACAAGACCTTCATGTCTCAGAAGGTGTTCTACCATCCTATCTCTTCGTTTCCGAATTAATCGTTCGCGAGAAGAGGAAGTGTTATCCCATAGAATCAACAAAAAGTATATGTGATTCGACATGATGTCACTTTAAGGGAGCTGTCCACATTGATTACAGCAGGGAGGGATTTTAGTAAAACTGATATTGAGAAGACCTGAGCACAATTTAGGGGTATTTGAGAGCAAAGTTTAAGAATAAAAAATAGAAAGAGGAGACTGTGGTAAATATTAATTAAAAATTAAAAGGAATACTTACCCCTAATTACCACAAATAATTTTATATGAGCGGACACGTGTTTCGCCCACTTCACACGTGGGCATTATCAACGCGAGACTGATAATGTCCTCCTGTCAAACGAGATTACCAGCGCAGTCGAGCTCTCCACTACCTCCCGCCCAACGCCCATCAAAGACAGAACCCTCCCAGCAGACATCCTTGACCTCCTTAAGAGGAAAAACAAGGCCCGATGTCTGTGGAATAAATACCGCGTCCCCGCCCAACGTGCAGAGGTAAACGCCCTTCAACGAGAACTAAAAACTCGTCTCATCGAATTCCGCAGCGCATCCTTCGACGACTATATCGCTCAGGCAGAAAAACACCCACGAAGCACCTGGAAAGTGATCCGTTCCCTTCGTAAGAGAGCTCCCCATCTTCCGCCTCTTAAACGGGACGGCTCCACCTATTCCTCAGACGAAGAAAAAGCTGCAATCTTCGCAGACTCTTTATGTCTCCAGTGCTCCCCACTACCAAGCCCAGTGGATCTTGCCGACTTTCACGAGCGTACCAAAGCCGTCTCCCAGAACTTCGTTCCCCTGAATTCCGACTTCAAACACACGTCCCNCATGACCGTTTGTTCACCCCAAGACGATGTTTTTCCCTTGTACCCTCGTCCCACCAACCCCACAGTTGTAAATAGTATAAATACCAATTATATCCAAGACAAGTTAAGTTACTTTGAGATTCTGTACAACACAGCTTGCTTTGTTCTCGTTATTAAGTTTTTGTACATAAATTCGTTTATTAGTTACTGCAGCATTTTTATTTCAATATCACATTTGAACTAGTCACACAAAATTAATTTGGCGTGTGACGGCGTGTTCTAAAAGGCAGTGCAGCTTTAAGGTGAATTTTGCCACTGTTTTACAAAAATTGGTTCACTCCTAAACACTTGGTAATATATTATATGGAACTTTATAGGAATTGTAAGGATTTCGAAGCACGAGTATGTTCAAATGGATATAACGGAGAGGATTTAATAAAAATTTAATATGTTCAATAAGAATTACGAACCAGTTTCCCTTTTACAAAAATTTATCGACAAAGATCCACAGAAATCCCTTGTGGTATGTAGACACATGAAAATCTAGTCTAAAAATCAAGAGCCATATCATGTCCTTCGTTTTTTATTTCACTGTATTAACATTCACTGCCATTACGAAGATTGAAATCTTGAAAACATATATTTGGATTAAACTCCGTTGTATCAAAACCTTACGAAAATCCAGCTATTGCTTGACAAAAGGAACTTATATAGATGATCCAACTGAGGAAGTACCTACCAGATTTTGACCAATCAACAAGCATTTGGTAAAAATTAAGGTATATATGCCAAGATGATAAGGACGATGTAACTTTGCAACATCAAATTTCCAAGTATCAATCTTCTTAAGATTTGCTCCCATTATAAAGGTTGAAATCCAAAAAAATTTTTTAGACTGACCTTTTCTTGGATGACGTTTAGAAACTGATGAATGATATTACTTAAAGTGTACCAGAAGATACTTGCCCAAAACCTTTTGCTTTCAGTGACTATTTTGCGTTGCTTCTTCCTATTAAACGCGGGATCCAATTGATGAATATACTTACCAGTGGTATTGGTAGCGTGGTTGAGCTGGTACCCATGTGTATTATAATGACGATTTCAACAAGGAAAAAGAGAGGCAAAGAAAAGACGAAGCACAATGCAATGTCGTCCGTTCGTTCGTTGGGATGCAACTAATAATACGTAGTCTTGCAGTTGGTCTTTCGAGTCTACGGCTGTGTTGTGGTGATACCGAGCTGAAATGGTACTTCCCCGGATCAACCGGTAATCTTCGAACGCTAATAATAACTATTCTCCATGTGCACAGTAGGTACATACGTGACCGATTCGATCGATAATAGAAGAATGCACGTATGCAAATGAAGAATAAATGCATAAGATCGCTCTTTGTTCAACATACGTTCTTGTATGTTTTGTACGAATTTTTGAACCAATTTGAGTACATCTATTTGAGACGATTCATAACAACAATTTTCATACTTCTCCACAGTTTGCTATAACTTTTTTTTTTTAAAACGTTTTGCTAACGTACTTGTACATATGCTTTACAAGTTGTTCGAGGATCTACTCTCTGTACCACGAAATGGGTTTTTTATATAGATCCCTCCTTAAGTTGGTGGTTAATTTTCATAATCAATCAATTTAAAATCTGCAGTAACCAACATTATGCATCACCCAATCATTCCACACTTAATGATTCAATCCCATGACGGTCTAAAGAACGTTCCAGAAAAGCCCCAGGATGTTGACATCACCATATGAGCATAATATCGATTATCCAGGGCAATTTATTAATAAAATAACACATGTTATCGGTTACCAAAACATTCGTGGAACTTGATCAGTTTCTTAATTTTTTTCCAACATGTTTAGACTTAAAAAAAAAAGAAGAAAAGTTTAGAAGCGTTTGAAATGTGGTGTTACAGGCGAATGATGAGGATACCATGGGCAAAGAAGGATAGAAATGAAGGGATATTAGAATGAATAGGATAACAGAGGATTCTACGGAAGTCAATAATAAATAGACGGGATACGTTAGTAGAACACGTTCTCAGGCATAAAGGTCTAAATAGAGACATATTAGAGACAGAAATGGGAGTTAGGAGGGGTAGAGGTAGACCTAGATTAGATTACTGTTCGCAAATTGTTAAGGATGTGGGTTGTTTTATTTTTAGGGAAATGCGAAGATTAGCTCAGGATGGGAAAGGGTGGAGGTGCGTGTCCAACCAGTCTTAGGACTAACGATCTTATGATGATGTTTAGACTTTAGATTATAACGTTACATATAAAGTATATGTTGAGATCTCGGGTTGAGACCATCTTCAGCAATTGGTAGAGTTTGTTTTGTTGTGGAATTTTTTTATTCTGTAATTGTTTTTTTTTAGGTAATAGAGAAGCTGTAAAAGCTGTTTTTTGGTTCTTGATTCGATTTTGTTTGGTTGTCATAAACGAAGATAAGGTTTTTGAGTTGGTTATTTTTCTCTATTTGATTTACAATGCGAGTTAGTGCAAAGCATTTTGTTTTAGACAGCTGTCTTTTTGCCTCTCTCGGAGCAGCAAAAGGCGACTTCCATTAGACATCAAAAGTATGAGGTGGGTTAAGACATGCCGGGAATAACCTATCAAGAACAGAATCAACGTTTCTTTGAAAAATCAAGCACTGAGCCGTTTCTGGATGCAGATGAAGGAAACCGGCTGGCTCCTGAATGACAATTGCTCGACGAATGCGGTAAACAAACGCGTTAAAAAACAACATTAATTTTGATGACCAACGAAACGAAAGAAAATATAGATATATATATATTTTCATAAGATACAATTAGAGAAGCTCTAGCAATTGTTTCGAATTTTCAATATTTTCATTCAGAGTACAATTTCTTTCTAATACCTAACTGAAAATGAAAGATTATTTAGCGTAAAAACAAAGACTGAAATTCAAACACAACTAAGAGCTGTCTACATTTAATTAAAATTCATGGAACTGTAGTAAATTTCATTTTCAAAATTTTCTAATTAAAGATTAGAATCTTTCCGATAATTTCTGGGAAAAAAAAACTTGGTACGTACAATAGAATTTTATTTTTAGAAAGCTTGCAAAAAGTATTAATGATCTTTCAAAATTGTACGGGGCTTTTTATCATGCCTGATTTAAATTTTGGGAGAGAGATCTCAACTACCATAGGTTAACCACACTCCCATATGTAGAACCCACGGGGCACACAAAGAGTATATAGCGCCTTGGTTTATCCGGGCATTATGTAGTTATCCTAAGGAAAAAGGATCGTCAAGGATAGCTATAATTTGACCCAATAGCAGATATTCCTATTTTTAACGCTTTTCTAATCAAACCCTCATACAACAGGTGGAGAATAAAATAATTCGAAGTGGTCTGTATTCTGTCGAAACTGCCAGACGCGGATCGCGATTTCGATCTTTTTGGATCTCATCAGCGCGTCGTAGGCAGCTCCGACAAATGTAGCTTCGTACTACAGATGGCGTTTACGACGGAATTTGTGGTATTTTCTCAACAGTTGTAGAGATTGCTCATTTCTTTGTGAGGTTATACATGTGTTTTACATGTGTTAGGTTTTCCTCCTAAGACCATACATCAGAGTGAAATTCCCCCATTTGCCATATTAAGCTCATTCGTTATATGACGTTTAGGTATTTTCTTTTACAACATAGTTTCCATTTTCTGCATTCGTAGCAAGATCAGATCAGATCACTTCACATAAGTGCCAATAGTTAACAGTAGGATATCGCCCCCACACAACGATACAATTCATCCCCGTTTTTTTTTTCGGAATAGAAAGACAATGGACACACGTTGCAGCCAAGTGTGTGAACAATGAGAACAAAGGACGCCAGTATTTCTAATTTGGGTCGAAACGAAGAGAGAGACAAGCCCTCTGATTAGCCACGACTAACCAACCGACCAACCAACCAACCGTTGGATGGGCGATATAGCGAAGCGTCGTGTCGCGTCGCGTCGCTAGCAGCAGCGCTGTAGCAATCGGCAGCTCTAACGTGTCCATGTGACCGTTGTGTTCCCGCTAGAAACCGTCGAACATTATTCACAAAAGTTTTGCCAAGTACGTCAGTTTCGTAATTCGGTGTTTGAGCTAAACTACCCCGGAGCACGTGATTTTATGGCCGAATCCGATTCGACCTCCCGCCGTTGCCGCGGCGCACGGATATTATTGATAAGGACACAGTAGAAGCTACACGCGCGATATATTTCAGATTAATTAAAGCAACATCACATTATCAACGCAAGGATCTCGCCTGTCGTAATAACTTTATAATTTAGTGCAGTTTACACTAGCAACGGTCGCTCTCCCTCTCTCTTTCTCTATCGCACTTGCTCGTACGGTCGCGCCTCATCCTCATCCTCAACCTCCTCCTGTTCATCTCGAGTGCCGCGTCCCCAACCGCCATCCGCGTCCTGCTAGCTTTCCAAACCGTACCTTCATCCCTACAACCCTTTCTTCAACCCTAAATTACCGACGATTGTGCAGTCATTACTACGGGCTTAACTTGGCCCATATATTAAACATTGCTCAAACAACTTACGGGCCAAACCGAAATTTACGTCTATATACCTATCTCCTCATCCTCCCAATAGATATCAACCTGCTCACAACTTTCTAATCCCTCATATTCGAAGATATCCTGGGAGAAAATTAAATTTTCGTGTAACAACAATTGGTAGTATGATTGCTACCTTTTGATCCTTCGTGAGTGTTGTCTTCTCCTACCTACCTACTTTATGATTCTAATTTCCGTTAAACCACTGAGGGGAAGCTATTGAACTAGTCAGAGAGCTGCATAATATCGATATATATAAAAGTAGATATCCATATTTTTAAATGGACCTTGTTGGAGCATATGTAATCCTCAAATGTAGCATCGTACTACAGATGGCGCTCACCACGCCATTTGTAGTATTTTCTAAAACGCGCTGTTAAGACAGCAGGTAAAGGTTGGTCTGTGTTCTGTCGGAGATGCCTGCGACGCGCTGATGAGATCCAAAAAGATCGAAATCGCGATCCGCGTCTGGCAGTTTCGACGGAACACAGACCACTTCGAATTATTTTGATCGATATATATGTTCCCTATAAAAATATGGTAGTAATAACTGAAGATAGTCCTATTGACCACACCAGAATACCTAAATACTCTTGGTCTCCCGGTGTATTTGCCACCTGGGTGTTTTTGCTTAAACCCGTCATTGCTCCATTTGTTTTACCCTATCTTCAGTGTTAACTCCTCTATTTTATCATTGTAGTTCTCACTTTTGTCCCTATCTACTCCTTCCAATATGTCAATTTCTTTCTAAATTTTTAATCGTTTTGTGGTATCTTCTTATCGTTTTTATGGTCCTATCCAACCACTGTTTCCCTTTTTTTATCATACTTGCTATTGCAGGAAGTTTTCCCAAACAAGATCACCGTTACCAAGCACATAAAACAATTTCCTAACACCAACCATGAAAATTCAAGGTATTTTATGATTTTAAAATTTACATTCACTATGAACAGAGAAAAAGAAATTAACACACGCGGTTATATGCCCACTCAATTCTTGTTATTATGATACGTGATAGTTTTAACGACAGGAATATTTTTAACAACGGAATTAAACAATAAATAATGATAATCAGAATATTGTAGGTTATTCGAGCGTTTTTATTTAATGTCATATTTTAATTGTTTAAACCAATCATATGGCTACCCAAGTCCTCAGATGGTGAATGATCTGTGACCAGTACATCCACCAATTCTCTCTCTAAGTTGAGATAAGTAATATAATACATTGTATCATCCAACCTAGCGAATAGCAAAAGGTACATTGCTGACTGGGCCTCCAACAGAAAGACCCTAGGGTCCCATTTAATAACTAGTTTAAGTGCGAAATCATTTGCGACAAGAATTTATTATTATTAGTAAATTTATCTTTTCACAACAACGATAGTAGTCTTACCACTTTAATGGAGAAATACAATAAAACATGAGCTAGTCAATTTCAAGTCTAACAGCAGTCCATAATATAGATTGTAAACAATATAATAGGTAGTTTTTCAGTGTCGCAGTTTATTTAGATTTTTATGACTTCGTCTATATACTCAGACGGTGCAAATTGTAAAAAATATCGCCGAGGCTCTTTCGTTGAAAGCACACACAATAATTTTTGTATCTTTTACATTGAAGGATCAGTGAGAAAATCACTCAATTTGGATTCTGTAATGGAAGCATTTGGAGAACAAAAGGTAAGAGAGGGAATCAAAATTAGATGAAATATTTTTGTATTCCATAAAAATTTCTATTACGACTACACGACTTGGTTTATTATTGTTGGGACACCATAAAACCGGGCTTTCTGAATAATCGTCAACTGGGCCCTTTTTCTTAAGGGTTTTGCTATTAAACTAATATGAAAGTTCCATTGTGGAAAAACTTCATCTTCATCATTGTTTACAACAAATTTTTTAATTCAATTCTGCCCTTTTACCGGTATAATTTTTCTAAGTGAGCATCAATCTATTACTTTGCAAAAGGTTATTTAAAAGTTATTTTTGCTCATTTTTGACCTTACCTTTTTCATATATTTGTTGGCATGTCTGATTTTTGACAGATAGTTAGATTGAGGAAAGTCGATTTCTTTTTTTTTCCATTATATATANTCTTTCACAGAAAACATATACGACTTCCTTTTTCGGAATCTATATTTCACTCTGCATCGAAAAGATAACTGTAAATGAAGTCAATCAATCACAATTGTCAGTTCTGCGAAGTGAAGGAACCGTACACGCACAGCCAGACAGAGGAAGGCAATGATTGAACTTCAGAAATCGACTGATTGTTTGACAGTGATTGAAAGTTCTTTCGTCAAAGTCGCTAACTTCCGACCATAAATTATTTGCCCAACAAACGTCATCCGCCTTCTTTTCATTCCTTCCCTCTCACCGCCCACCTCCCTCCATCCCATTTCTCTAACAATAAATGCAAGGGTGAGTGAAAGAACGGTTAGAGCTAATAAGAAAATTGGATACAAAAAAGTCACAAATTTTCGGTAGGTAGGTATCTACGAAGTCAGATAATTCATGATGGAAAAAGCGATAGAAGACGAAACAAAACAAAAAGGCGTAAGGCCGAATCGGTTTTAATAAAAATAAATCACGTTTGTGATTAAATTTAACATTTTTTTCTCTTCTAATTTGAATGTATAGTGGATTTCATTTATTACATTCTTGGTTATAGCGACCATATGGTTATAGCGTTGTTAAATCTATGTTCCATGAATTGAAAGCATTATTTAGTACAAAATTCATGGGGCTAGACCACTTCGGATATAACACCGAGTTCGGATGTAGCGGCTGTTTTTAATGAATCATTTGCTACAAATCCCAAGTAATCCCATACAGATAAAGCGACTGGAGTCGGCCGCCAATAACACAAATAGGTTTCTTATGATCAGGTGGAAATTGTTTCAAAATTGAAAAATTGTGAAAACTAAACAGGTGTCTGTATCTCTTTAATTCTGCCCGTAACAACTTACGGATATAATGGCGAAATTACAGTGATCCCTTTGTCGTTTTTATACCCCACTGTACTTATATAAGTTTGTACAGTGCCTCCGTCAAATGTTTTTTATTACATTAAATAGGATTCTTGTCATCTATGAGACAAGGATTAATTTTTGTTCATATGTATTATGTGTGAATTTGAAGTCGATTGTTTAAAATTTAGAAGCCTTTAGCAGACATTCATGGACAGTGTTGACAATTACTGAAAACTGAATGTTATAAAAATTAGTCAATCAATTCTAGAGTTTACATCTAGAACATGTGTCGTTTTAAGGCATTTATTTCTAGTAGACAACACTTTATCTGACATAAAAGGGATTGCTACCCTTATTTTAATTTGTCATTTCAATTGTTCGAAATATGTAGGCAAAACTTAATATAGCTGACACTTTAAATTGCAAATTTGAAATAAATACCTACGTGTATTTTGAATCAATTACAGTTAATTTCATAATTTAATTTTGCTTCAAATATATTATTAATCGATTAAAACTAAAATTTTTGTTATATTGGCAGTAGAAGACGTTTAAAATTTCTTATATTTTTTGGGACTAGTTTCTTATAACTATTCTGCCCTTCACAAAAAATTTTAAAATTGTATTTTATTTACTTGTCGTTATTTTCTTTTGTTGGTATTAATTTAAAAACTTGAAAATTATCGTATGTCTGCTAGTGCTTCTACTATTACCTTCCATTATTGTTATTGTTTGGGGTTTGAATTTCCCTACTGCAATTCGATAACGATTATTGTTTGTTAGAATTTTAATCGCCAAATGTAGACGTCGCATCGTTCCCTAAGAGTCCAGTTCGGATAGTAATAATTACCATAAAAATCAACGTGAGCTGTTATTGCCGACATTATGATCAACCCTTTTGAAAATTAAGGGATGCAATCGACGGGCGGTTTGCATTCGGATAATCTTCGCATGTGCCACATGTATGTATGTATAGATATTTTATATATGCAGATAATGTTTTAAGTAAAAAGAGGAAAATGCCATAAAAGAAAATGACCGCGTCATAAGCGCCGGGCAATTAGTGTGAGAGAGAGATATTTGGAAATTGGGAATGATGGTATGGGCTTCGTTTTGTGCGCGATATTGCAAAACCGACTTCATTAAACTCCTCGTTCTCATCGCCATTATACACGGTTAATTTTTGTATGCGAAGGGTCAGTTTGCGTTATTAAGGCCATACGCCACTTGATATGTATACTGAATTTTAATTTTTTCGACCATCGGCTAAAAAGGACATCAAAATGAGCAATTCTTGTTTTGGATGTAATTAAAAAAACTGAAATACTAAATTAAACCCAAATCTTCTATAGTTTGTATTAGAGATAAGCCGCGTGCTCGGTTTGGATCCGAATATGAATTATCACTTGACTTCAAATAGACTGCATATTGTCAGCGATGAACAATGTAGTCATTTAATTAAATAATATATTTACATTAAACAACACAATTGTAATTGTTTACATTCTCCGATGATGTAACTGCTTAGTTGTTATCGCATTTCTCTGTACGTTGCTCGTTCTCACGCCCAGGGCCGGCTTCTAATTGTAACCATTTCTGGTTTTCTTACAATTCTTAATCACTAACTAACCAATGAATTCTTCACTTGACTTCAAATAGACTGCATATTGTCAACGATGAACAATGTACTCATTTAATTTAACTTAATATTTACATTACACAACACAACCGTCATTTTTTACATTCCTCGTTGATGTAACTGCTTAGTTGTTATCGCATTTCTCTGTACGTTGCTCATTCTCACGCCCAGGGCCGGCTTCTAATTGTAACCTATTTTGGTTTTCTTACAATTCTTAATCACGCTGATTTAGTACCTCTGTTTGCAACTAACCACTGAATTCTTTGATTCCCACTGATAAATTAATGTACCCTTTATCCTTATTTTTAGAGTATTCTGTCCCATCGTGCATCAAGGGAAACGAACCAGAAATTCGTAGACGTGTAGATGAGATTTTCCGCCGTTGCACAATACAAAACGGCATCGACGAATTGCAAAAATCGTTCAGCTATCGAAATTAGAACTGTTCGGTCGGTGCTATCAGTTTTTGTTGATTACATATCGAGAGAGAGCGGCGCGATGACGGTAGGTGCCTTGAGTGCTCAGATGGCGCACGATGAAAAATCCTCCGCCATTGACAGCTCTTTTATCTGCAGATTTTCCTCATTCATATCTCATTTTCTTATGCGACCTTAAACAATACGTCTTTGGGAATGGGAATTGACAGTTTGTTGGGCGATTCGTACTCCTCACGCTCGGTCTCCTCCCATTCCTTTCCGTTGCTGCATCATCATCATCTCAACACCCCAACGACGATTCTTATCGTTCATTTAATAATGGGGTGAGTGCACGGGCTTGACATGAGCCTTCTTACTAATACAACCTTCTTGGTCTTAGTTTTATATAATAATAATAAATTTCTCATAAGGAAAGAAAACGTAGGGAAAGAGCGAATATAAAGATAGGAGACGAAAAGTTAGAAGAAGTGACTGATTTTAGGTATCTAGGAAGTCAGATAAGTCAGGACGGAAGTAGTAGTGGGGATATAAAGCAGAGGATAGCGTAGGGTTGGGTCGCCTTCAATAAAAAGAAGTCACTTCTATGCTGGCGAACGGTTAATTTAGAAATTCGAAAAAGGTTGTTAAAGTAGTATGTTTTAAGCACGGCGCTGTACGGGTGCGAAACATGGACAGTGGGCGCGGCGGAAAAGAAAAGGTTGGAAGCGTTCGAAATGTGGTGTTACAGGCAAATGATGAGGATATCGTGGATAGAGAAGGTTAGAAATGAAGAGGTATTAGAAAGAGTAGGAGAACAGGGGACTCTATGGAAGTCAATAAGAAATAGGTGAGTTAGGTTGGTAGGGCACTTTCTCAGGCATGAAGATCTAGTCAGTGATATTAGAGGCAAAAACAGAAGTTAGGAGGAGTAGAGGTAAACCTAGATTAGATTACTGTTCACAAATAGTTAAGGATGTGGGTTGTTCTAGTTTTATAAAAATGCGAAGATTAGCTCAGGATAGAAAGGACGGAGGTGCGTGTCCAACCAGTCTTGGGACTGACAACTTTATGATGATGAAGATAGTCATTGGCTTATACTACTAATATCGAGAGTTGAAGAATGAAATAATTTTTTTAGTTTGCAAATCATCATCATATGATCATTAGTCCTAAGACTGGTTGGACAGGCACCTCCACTCCTTCCTATCCTGAAATAATCTTCGCAGTTAACTATCCTTAACTATTTGTGAACAGTAATCTAACTCTATCTTTTGACTCCTAGTTCTGCTTCTATTATATCTCTAAATCACAATTAATGCCTGAGAAGGGGTGTCCTACCAACGTGCTACACCTATTTCCCTTACTGACTTCCATAGCGGCCTGTGTTGTCCTACTCATTCTAATAAATCCTCATTTCTAACCGGTATCATCATCATTCACCACATTTCAAACGCTTTTAACGTTTATTTTACCGCCGCGCCACCGTCTACGTTTCGCACCCGTACAGAGTCATGCTGCAGACGTACACCTTTGGCAATCTTTTTTTTATTTTATTTTTGTTTTTATATACTAGTCAGTATACCTACATATGTATTATCCTCCAGTCTATAGAGCATCTCCAGCGGTATATTTAAAATAGACACATGTATTTATTTTTCCGTTTAAAAATATACATTCTTTATCTGAATCTTCGTCTTTTCGTATTAGTGAATCTGTTCGTTTTTGGCGTCGGTGTGAAAATAAGCGTCGTCCTTTAAATGACAAAAACAGTAATTTCCGTTCTCGCTCGCGTCTATGTTTTCGAAAAGTAATAATGAAACATACGTCGAAAGGATGAACGTGCACGTGGACATGAGATAGATCTTTAGACGCAGCACACTCTCGTTCAAAACAGACACGTTTGCTTGCAAAATGGAGTCGTTCCTTTCGTCCACGTGGATCACGTGTCAACCCGTATTCGTCTTATTTTTACAGGAGAGGCTATTTCCTTTTCGGCAAAAAATGTACTTAAAAAAAGGGCGAAGAAGATCTACCAATGTTACAAAAAAATTTATATGCATAATACAAATATATCAATGAAATAAAGTTAAGTGCCTTTGCCTATCTCTTTGAGATTGTATTAAATATGCGTCATGCTTCAACCAAATTATCTACAGTGGAATTCGTTTTTTATGATTCCGTCTAAATTGACCAACCGCTTAATATGAAGTAAATGCAGTGTTAACTTTGGTTTTCATATTAAATTAAATGGCATATCTTTTATTATGACTGATTCTCAAGAAATCATGTCCGGCTGTAGTGACCCAAATGATTAATAATAATATTTTCGCTCATTTTTCTGACTCTTCTTATGTATATTGATATTACAATACATCGTTCTTTTTCTTTTTCTCCCTAGATAAAAATTTTCAGTCTCACCCCAGTCTTTTAGCGTCTCTCACAGTCTTTCACAGTCTCTCAGTTATTGCCTAGGTGTTTTTATGGATCTCTCACAGTCTCTGTATGAGAGATTCAAACGATAAAATTGTTAATTTAGAGATTCGAGTCTCTCACAGAGAGACTGAATGAATAAAACTGAAAAATTCAGAGACTCGAATCTCTCGTAGAAAGACTGGGATCTCTGAAATATGTTGAACTTAGAAAATTTTAACCATGTCTATCGAGACACCACTTATTGAGAGATTCGAGTCTCTCGTTCAGAGACTGAATACGAAATGAGGATCTCTCTATGAGCGACTCGAGTGTCCCGTTTAGAGACGCTAAACAGTTTTTTTGACGGTCTCTCTCAGCGACACCAGAGAGACTCGATGAGAGACGGAGACTATAGTCTCGCTTTCAGAGACTCTGAGACACTGAACATTTTTATTTCGGGCTGTTAATAAATATACACAATTTGTAGTTTTTCTCTCTATCAAACTAAATAACTAACCAAAAAAAGAAAGTTATTTATTTTCTAAGACTATGCTTTTTATGGCGCCCGCTTAGTATGACGTGTTTGTCATTTCCCTTCGATGTCGTTAAAAGCGGATTCTACTGTATCTTACGAATTACACATTAGAATTTTATCGCTAATATATAATTGTTTTATTGTTTATGCAAGGCCACTGTATACCGTGAACAAGCTAAACCTTCAAACAAACGTTTATTGGTCTAAAAATATAAACTTTGTAGGGGGTTGATGAATTGGTGAATTAATGCTATCGTCCTTCGGGTCTAAAGGCTGTCGTCGGTTGGAGTTACCTCCCAGCACGAACGGCGAGCTTCTTCAGAGGTTCTTTCATCTCGGATGCTGGATGTGGTCCAACGATGATGGAAGGACTAATGTTACAATGCATCTCAGCAAATTAAATCTAAAGCTCTAAGGAAAAGGAAACCCTGCATTTTCATTACAAGAAGAAGTAAGTAGTTGGTATTGAAAATAAATTGCTTCTTTTGGCAGAAGATATGGAGATGGGCACATTACTACAATTCTAAACCTTAAGGAATCATCGGGATGGAAACAGTTATTGCAAATCCTCCAAAAGTAAACAGCAAAGAACTAAATTTTATTAATGCTGGTTCATTTGAAATCCAATTATAAGATTTAAAAAGTAAAAATTTGTGGAGTTCGAAATTTACGAGTCTAAGTAATAGCTTAGAAGAGCTGGCAAGACAGAACTGTCTTTTGATATCGAAATTGGACGGTTCTAAGAAGATGCTGCTGCCTGAGGCATTAATTTTCGATACCTGGAATAGTCTACCAGAATGGTACCTACGACCAAAAAAGGAAGTGACTTTTTGGTATGCTGATGATCTTTGAGTCAACATGTACATCCGAGTAACTTTTTTTATTCTATGAACTTAATAAAAAGCTAACTAAAAACTGCTGGTTATGTAGTGGACTTATGTACCAAAACTTTCGAAAGTAATGCAAGATCATTGTTCGATTTGAATTTTTAATATAATATTTGCCTTATTTAGCATAATACCTTATTCTGTAACATAGATACTAATTATATTATAAATAATAATGAATAAAGTCGTATTATTTATTTAATTACCGCTTCTTTATCCGATACAAATTTTAAATAAAATATAAAAGCCGAATTAAAAATTCGTGCCTCTTTGAAATTCATGAAACAATAAGTATTTATATTGCCAATGGCTCTTTCAGGTTAAAAGTTTGCTGACCCCTGACCTAGGTTAATACCCCCCGCTCGTATATCATCAAAGAGTCCCAAACGATGAAATGACAAATGATTATTGTTGTGATAAAAAGTATTAAACATTTCATCCAGTCCTGTGGGAGTATTTACTGTCAATTTAATTATTATCGATTGATTCTCTTAATCAATGTATTATGTTTACAACAGGTGACAATCACATACTGCCAACGTAACAACTACAACAAACAACAACAACGGCAGCAACAGTCCCGAAAATTGATGTTCACCTGATATCTTATTGCCGCACACACACACACACACACACACACACATATTCACAGCCACATGCCACACATCGATTGATTTATCGTAGTTATTTCCGCGTGATTGATTTATGCCGTCAGTTTGAGGAGAAATATATTGGAAAACGTAAAATTCCGCCTCCTGTTCTAAAAATAACTTCCTACCAGTCTTGGATTTATTTCAATCGTTCCATTCAACGACAAAATACGAGACGCAGTAATCAGTTTCTTTATTGTTGATAAATACCAGAGTTGCAACGGTTACGGTTAATTCAAGGACTTTGAAATTGTGCGGTTAACCGTAATTCGTGATTATTGTACGGTTCCTTGTGCAGACACCAATATGGAGCAGACAAAGTCAGCAGAACAATAAATTAAAAAAAGTCAAAACTTGATTTTTAAAAGAAAAAACTTTTTTTTTGGGTGTTTCATTCCCACCTGCCACTAATGCTGGTGGGCGGGCAGTCCCTCCGGACTATGCCGGAAGGTAGGGCGGGAAGCCCTCTTCAGCCTGCTTTTAGGAATCGTGGGAATGGGTGGGTGATGGTTCGGGTGAGAAAGATGAGACGGACGAACTGAAGACAGAAGAGAATGAAAGATTATCTGTGGAATATTACTGCCTCAGCATTTGCCTAGGTGATCCAAGGAAACCACAGAAAAACTTGGACCAAGGCAGACGGACCCGCAATCGAACCGGCGTCCTCCCGAATGCTAAGCAATGGTCTAGACCTCTAAGGCATGCCGCTCGGTTTTTTAAAAGGACCCCGCTAGATCCTCACAGAAAATGGTCCTTTGTCAAACTCTTTGTAATTTTGGTTTCTGGCAGTTCTAGACGTGTACGTCAACAGTCTCAATGAGCCCTAAGTCGTAAAAACTCATCTTTTTGAGATACGGTTCCTTGAAGTTGCATTCCTTCATAAGGACATCCAACAACACAGATATTATCTACATGTAACACCCAATGCAATAAGTCAGGGGTGTACTTACTGACAAAAAATTAGGTGCATATGTAGTTTTACAACCTAATAATTACTAAAATTTATTGATATAATAATTTAGAATCTCTACACCACACTCGAAGAATCAATAGATACAATTTCGATATTTCTATTTGCCACGGGACTCCCTAAAGGTCCTGAGATCCAAAATCTCCCCCCGACATTCTTGAGTTATCCATAATCCTACTTTCCTGGACTTATTAGTTTCAACAAATTGACAACGAATTTAAAATTTTTAGTCACTAAGTTCATTATCAATTTTTTAAGTATCGATCTTATTAGTAATCAAACTTTTTTACGAAATATGTTTCAATAGGAAGTCAAAATACTGAAAAGCTGACTAAGGTAAAGAAATAAATTAAAAAAGAGATTCACCACAACGAACTTTCGTTTCGCCAACTGTTTTGCAGACGGTGTCTCACGTTGATTATTCTCACAAAAGAGGTGAGTGAAACACGTGTTCGAGCAGTAAAATTCATTGTGGTACCTAATTGGGACGAGTCACTCTTTTTTCATTTAAAGAGAATTCAATTAACAGCTTTTCAATCAGTAGGTGCCTAGGTACGTAAATAGTAATAAAATAAAATGAAAATATAAAGCCTTCCATTTCCGGTTAAAATTTAGAACTACGAAACAAAAATGCTCTATTGTAGTGTTAGTACTGCTCTTCTTTACTTGTTTATTTATTTAAATTCTAATTTACAAAATTCCCCCTCCAACAGGTCAAGGATTACTTAAAAGAAATCGATCTACTCCAACCTCGGGTTAGATGTAGGATACTCTAACCTCTTCAATTTTTTTTGTCCTAACCATTCAGTTTGTTAACAATATAGGAACGTCTAGTAAATTTTAATATTTTGGTCACTTTATGCCAGGTTTCCGTTAGTTTAGGTACCCTACCGCGATTCTACTGTGAGGTAATATTTTATCATTCATAAAACTCACAAAATACTGGTACGCAAGGGAAGAAAAAGTAGGGAAAGCGAAAAATTAGAACAAGTGGCTGATTTAAGGTATCTAGGAAGTCAGATAAGTCAGTACGGAAGGAGTAGTAGAGATATAAAGCGGAGGATAGCACAGGGTCAAGTCGCCTTCAATAAAAAGAAATCACTTGGAGCGCGGAGCTGTACGGATGCGAAACACGGAAAAGAAAAAGTTAGAAGCGTTCAAATTGTGGTGTTACCGGCGAATGATGAGGATACCGTGGATAGAGAAAATTAGAAATGAATAGGTATTAGAAAGAATAGGAGAACAGAGGATTCTATGGAAGTCAATAAGAAATAGGTGATATAGGTTGGTAGGCCATCTTCTCAGGCATGAAGGTCTAGTCAGATACATACAGGGTTTGTTCGGAAAGTAGTAGGATTGAGTCGATTTAAAAAAATTTATTGAGCCAATCGTTACAATTCTTTAAAACTTTCAAAATAGGCTCCTTCTGCGTCGACGCAGCGCTGCCAGCGCGATTTCCAAGCATTGAAGGCGTCACGGAAGGCATTCTCCAGAATAGCCTCAGGAGCCGCGGTGCATGCTGCTTGGACCCCCTCTGTCGTCTCAAAATGCTTGCCTTTCATCGGCCTTTTCAGACGAGCAAACAAAAAAAAGTCCGTAGGGGGGGGGGCACATCTGGGCTGTAGGGCGGCTGCGGAAGCGTTGGAATGCCGGCCTTAGTCAGGTAGCTGTCCACAAATCCACAAAAAAGGCGGTGTGAACCGAGGCGTTGTCGTGGTGCAACTTCCAGTCGGCTGCGATGTCTTGTCTTGTTCCACGTAAAACTTGGCGTTTACGGTTTGTCCAGGAGGAACAAATTCATGGTGGACGATGCCTTTCATGTCAAAAAAGACAATGAGCATCTTCCAGCACGGTCTTTATCAGCGACCTCTTCCCGGCCCTCTGAAAAGGCCTGGTGAAAGAGAAACACACCACTTCTTGCTAAAGCAACATCTAGGTAAGCCTGCTTGATCATATCAAACGTCTCTGTCGCAGATTTACCGAGTTTCATACAGAATTTAATCGCGTACCTTTGCTCTTACGAACGCTGCATTTTCGGCTTGTCCACTCACAGTGCGAAAAAGCCTGTTCTGACTCTCCAGGTGCTCGGAGACAACTCACCAGCCGCTCGTTCGTTAGCTAGGAATGCCCTCTACCGAATCCAGTCGGTGCGCGCACACTCCGAAGTACAGTCGCGGCGGAAGGAAATCAGTCCTATTACTTTCCTGACAAACCCTGTATTAGAGGTAGAAATAGGAGTTATGAGGAGTACAGGTAGACCTAAATTAGATTACTGTTCGCAAATCGTTAAGGATGTGGGTTGTTCCAGTTTTGGGAAAATGCGAAGAGTGGAGGTGCCTGTCCAACCAGTCTTAGGTCTGACAACCTCATGATGAAGTACTAAATAACGTAAAAGTTAAGAAATACAATAAGTTGTATCGCATTGTCTAGATTAAAATTCACATTAAAACAGTGTGTCAACCCCTTCAAGTTGTCATTTCATAAAGGGTGTAGGCAAGTATCGGTTCCAGAGAGAGCTTTCATCATTTCCTAACTAAATACTTGGTCGTATCATACCGTTCCATCAATTTTATTTCAAACATTAAACAATACTCGTTGTATCGGTGGATGTTTTACAAATCGTGAAACAACAGAAAATTGATGAAGGGAAAGGAACGTCTGTCTATGTAATATTACCACTGATGCAATCACGATGAACGAATTTGAAGTGAGTATAAGAAGAAGCCGGATGACGAGGGTGTATCTAAGCGTTCCCGAAAGGGGAAGAACAAGAAGTCGAAGAAGAAGATGAAGAAGAAGAAGAAGAAGAAGAAGCAACAACAGAAATTTCTCGAAGTGGCATCAATCGTCGAGCGACAGCATTTTAATTAAAGCATCTTATCGGTAGGCGCGGTCGTCGTAATTCACCGGAATAGACAGTGCACAACTCCCGACTCCTTCGGACAAACCTGCTGATCTAGGAACAATTTTCATCTCCGCTGATGTATTGCCGTGTGGCAATTTTATGGAGTCCGACCCGAGCCACCACATCACATTCTACTAACTAATAAGTAACCTAATGTTTTTTCAGCATTGTGCACCATCGATCGGCAAACTTTACAGGGAAACACAATCACTATCTTCAATCGTTTGTAATAATGTACAAAATTTTGATAAAACTTACAAATGTATCACGGGTTTTTCGAAAACTAAACTTTTCTTTCCAAGTGCTCCAATTACAGTAAGAAAATTATCATTATTAGTTTCAAGATCTCTTTCTTTAAGAACGAATAGGTCTGTTACTGTTTAAAAAATTCATTCAAAAAAGTCATATCTAATAATGTTTTAAAAATAAAACAAAATTTGATTATAATTAACTCTCAACTAGGTTTTTTTATTCTGCCCTTCCAATTCAATTGTTTCAGCTAAACAAAAATTACTTTATGTATACTACTTTCGGTAGATGTCTGGTTTTATCTAGGAAATTCTACATTAAAGCTGATTTTCATTCGCAAACAATTTTGTTCAAATCTACAAAACGAAATGTCAAAATAAAAATTTGCTACGACAGCCTTCACACCAATTTACTTCACTCTCTTGTCTTAAGGTGGTAACTAGATTATTCAAAGAATATTTGACAAAAATTTCTCTGTCACATAACGTAAAAATCAAGGATCAAAATGGATAGATTATATTATTAAAATCTTGTCTAATAGTTATATACTTCAGTATTTGCAAATACCAACGACATACTCTCTTTTTGGATATTATTAATTAGCTATTTAGGATCTTCTTCAATTCAGTCATTAATTTATCGAGACTGCTTATGGCGTGCTGATGAAATCTAATTAAAAAAAGCGGAAGGCCTTCAATACCTCAAAAATATTGCTATAGATAAGTTTTGCGAAAACATTTAGGCCAAATAAAGATTTAAAAGAAAACTTGAACTGTATAACGATTCGCAAAGAATACATTACTTCACAATACCTTTTGAAGGTATTGCCGTGACGTATAATAGCAATAGGATTATTGATTTTGATATTGAGGTGAACTTTGATGTTTGGTTTTACATTAAGGATATAGACAGTAGTTCGTCGATAGTTTGGCGCGCATTTTGAGTAGAAGAACAAAGGGCAGACGTCATTGAAATAAACCACAGAATTAGTCGCTTGATTGGCGCAATGGAAAATGACAGAAGCAGTTGTCTACCACATAAATAAGTGGGGGTTCATGAAAGAGATCACAGACAGGGATCATCGAGATGTCACACGCTAATGGATACATACAAGCACGATACACGTCCACATTACGATACACAAACATACGCAAACATACACAACTCGATCCGTTGCCGTGTTAGTTATGTAATGATGTAATAAAATAGATTACATACAGTATAGCACGAAAATATCAGGAACGAAATACAAAATAATATCGAAGAATATTTAATCTTATAAAATAAGAGACAGAAGGAGTTAAAATACAAGAAGAAATAACGAATAAAACATTAGAAGCAAGCAGAAAATGGTTAGAGATTTAGATTGGTCCAGAAAATTAATTTATTTACTGGCCACTAAAGATTGACAGATTGGATAAACGTTTGTGATTCCATGAACTATTGAAAAACATGTTAGAAATGAATTTCTAACGACTTGTGGGGCCTATCTATTAGAATAAGAGCAATCGTATTTACTAGCACGGAACGGTTTAGAGGAGGACCAACTTTAGTCACTTCTTACACCCGCTCCACTAACCGTTCCGTGCGATTGAAGACTGTTCTCATACAAATCCCGTTCCAATAGCCTTTCAGGTCATTCTATGCTTTGAACCGGAATAAACAGAAACGTCCGCACGCATCAGATGATCGCAGTATGGACTTCGTCGTTGTTGATCCGTGTTCCGCGACCGCCCCGCGCCGCATAGCGTCTCCGTCGCTGCCGATGAACGTTACACTGATAAACTAGATATTTTTTACCGCCTAAACATGGTAGAAATGAATTTCGAACGACTTGTGGGGTCTATTCTCATACCAGATTAGAATACGAACAATCGTATTTACTAACACGGAACGGTTTAGTGGAGGACCAACTTTAGTCACTTCTTATACCCGCTCCACTAACCTTTCCGTGCGATTGAAAACTGTTCTTATACAAATCTCGTTCGAATAGCCTCTCAGGTTGTTCTTTGCTTTGAACCGGAATATTACAGAAACGTCCGCAAGCATCAGATGATCGCAGTGTGGACTTCGTCGTCGTTGATCCGTGTTCCGCGATCCCCCCGCGCCGCGTAGCGTCGCCGCCGTCGCCGCCGTCGCCGCCGATGAACGTTACACTCGTAAACTAGATTTTTTTACCGCCAAAACATGGTAGAAATGAGTTTCGAACGATTTATGAGGTCTATTCTCGTACCAGATAAGAATAAGAACAATCGTATTTACTAGCACGGAACGGTTTAGTGGAGGACGAACTTTAGTCAGTTCTTGTCAGTTCCGTGCGATTGAAAATTATTCTTGTAGAAATCTCGTTCGAATAGCCTTTCAGGTTGTTCTTTGCTTTGAATCGGCCCTAAACTTTCATCAGTCATTGTATCCATAACACAGAAACGTTCGCAAGCATCGGATGATCGCAGTGTAGACTTCGTCGTCGTCGATTCGTGTTCCGCGACCGCGCCGCGCCGCGCTGCGTCGCCATCGCCGCCGGTCAACGTTACACTCGTAAACTAGATGTTTATACCGCAAAAACCGCGGCTCGCAAATTGCCGTCCGCATCAGCGTCACTGCTTGCATTTGCCAATCTGCATTTAGCCCCTGATTGACGATTATAGCTCTCGCTAATAATGTTAATGGTCGCATCAACTCGGGTAAAAACACCACCGGATCGGCTGATTTGTTTTCGTTTGAATGTTGTCAGGGCAAAAAGGGCCCCATCGTATACATGCATACATACATATACATATGTATGTATATAATTCCACACAGGCATGCACATTTATTTATCCGATCGTTTACGTGCGTGTATTTGAATGGCAAAAGCACGGGTATCGCGGTCGCGATCGCGACTACGGCCAAGTCGGCCCTTAGGGCTACTTATTTCACCAATAATATGCCAGTGGTGCCTAATACAAAGCCGACATGTTTCAAGCTCGCTATCGAGCCGCGAGAGCATATCGGAAGTCCCGGCTGCCTTTGAATGTTCGTTGGCTGGTTGGTTGGATGATGGCTGGGGCTTGTTCGTTTGCTACGTTTTACGCTTAATTTATTACTAACTGTGAAATACCAGAAATGCCAAAGGTGATCAGCCATTTAAATACATACGCGTACATTCCATGTTCTCGTTTACGTATTATAGGTACATGCGTTTGTAAGTATTACGCGAATTAAATGACATCTCTTTGTAGGTAATAACGCACATTAGTACAGAGAGAAATTATTTGCATCATTACATTAATTCAACATACCTATTCCAAACAAATACTGGAGTAATACCGTAACATTGGGAAATAAGACAATTTTTATTTATTTTATAAATGTAGATGTGAATTTGTTTATTACCATTTCACGCCTTAACTATTTAACCGATCATCATGAAATTTTGTGCACACATTATCAGAGGTATAGAAAAGGACATAGGGTACCTTTTATCCAGAAAAACTATTCTGCTCCCGAGGGATATAAAAATGCCTTTTCGTTTCGATAAGGAAGGACAGTATGTACTGTAATTCTACGCAAAGGGTATCTTTAATCTAGAAAATTAGAAACTTTAGTTTTATCCTGATGATTCTGGCTAGGACACGCACCTCCACTCTATCATATCCTGAGCTAATCTTTGCATTTTCCTAAAACTAGAACATCCCACATCCTTAACTGTTTTCGAAGAGTAATCTAATCTAGGTCTACCTCTACTCCTCCTAACTCCTGTTTCATACCCCCCAATATGTCTCTGACTAGACCTTCATGCCTGAGAAAGTATCCTACCAACCTAATGTTAATCGCATCTTAGATGTATAGATTAAAAGTAGCGATGACAGTCAGCATCCTTGTCTGACTTCCTTCCTACTATTTACTTCTCTTCGTTGCTGCACCAGCTCTATAATTGTCCGTTGCTCTTTATACAAATTAAGTATCACTCTTCTATCTCTGTAACCCATCCCTACAGTTTTAAGTATATTTAACGTCTTGTACCATTTAACATTATCAAAAGCTTTTTCTAAATCTACATGAATACAAATGTATGCACTTTTTTCTTTTTCTATCGCTTTCTTTATTGTTACCCGTGAAGCTACAATGGCCTCGCGCGTTCCTCTAGTTCTTCTAAACCCAAATTGATCTTCCCCTAATAGTTCTTCCGCCCTTTTTCCATCCTTCTCCTTTGTACAATTCTAGTTAAGATTTTTGACTCATGGGAAGTTAAGCTAATTGTTCTAAATTTCTCGCATTTTTCATACGTATCAAAACTTATAGAGGATAATTCCCATTGACCTAGGACTTTTGTACAGAGAA
This sequence comes from Agrilus planipennis, assembly GCF_000699045.2. NCBI lineage: Eukaryota > Metazoa > Arthropoda > Insecta > Coleoptera > Buprestidae > Agrilus > Agrilus planipennis. The sequence goes on along the minus strand of NW_020439032.1, from coordinate 576,442 downwards.
ACATTTCATTTGCTCAAGTAAATTTGTATGTGGAATTAATCTTAGGAGACTTAAATTGGAAGATGTCCTAGTAAAATTGTTCAATTATCGGTCCTATGAACTTAATTGGAAGAAGTAGTTGTGCGTGTCTAACCGCTTTTCGGGCCGACAATCTTATAATGAAGATTAATTTTTCAACACCCTGTATCACTAAAATCTTTAGCTATTTCATAAATCTGTTAACGGGATTTATTCTGAGCCACGTCTGATTTATCGTTGCTTATAATAATTATGACATGCGCGTTCTAACGTAACTTTCGTCAAAAATACGGCAGAGACGAAGAGAGATATACGTGTGCGATCGGCCGTTGACAAAAAAGATCAAGAAGAGTGCAGAAAGGAAGTAGACGATTGAGAGAGTGAGCGAGAGAGCGAGTAAATGAGTAAGTGAGTGAGTGAACGGGTGAATGGTGATCGAACGGGAAAGACGCTGCTGACACAGCCAACTGCCTCGACGACAAATTGATCAGCAGCCGATTGATTTGTGACCGACAGCGCATCCTTCTGTTCTCTACCGGATCCGTTTATTTCGCGGCTGATGAATGACTGACGACTTCCACATTTAGCGGCAACATAATCATCGTCTCATCTATCGTATTCACTGAATTATATACCGGGCGAACGACAAGAATTGAAACAAAATTCAATCTCTTGGGTATGAAACACGTAAATAGATGATATCAAACTAAACCGCCACACTCACTCGACTATATTTAAGATTTTTAGGAAATGGTTTACTTTGTTTCAACCCCTTAGAATGCAATTTTCGCTAAATGTGTTGTTAATGACCTTTTGTGAAGGCAATAGTCAAGATTTGATTCAAATCGACCCTGTACTTTCGGTTGTACGTGGATCATGTCAGTCAAGACAAGTTCCTTGGGTAATTGTCTAGTTTAGCAGCCATGTCTCTAATCATCTTGAGGTTTCTATTAGTATGTAGTAGAGGTGATTATGCCGATCATTTTGATATATATACATATATGTTGGGCGCGGAAATGATAATGAAGCATAATTTTATGACAGAAAAAATAGATAGATTTCCCGACATAAAAATGTTCACTCTCTCAGAGTCTCTGAAAGCGAGACTCGAGTCTCAGTCTCTCATCTAGTCTATCTGGTGTCGCTGAGAGAGACTGTCAAAAAAACTGTTTAGCGTCTCTGAATGAGAGACTCCAGTCGCTCATAGAGAGATCCTCATTTCGTATCCAATCTCTAAACAAGAGACTCTAATCTCTGAACGAGAGACTCGAATCTCTCAATAAATGGTGTCTCGATAGACATAGTTAAAATTTTCTAAGTTGAACATGTTTCAGAGATCCTAGTCTTTCTACGAGAGACTCGAGTCTCTCAATTTTTCAGTTTTATTCATTCAGTCTCTCTGTAGGAGACTCGAATTTCTGAATTAACAATTTTATCGTTCGAGTCTCTCATACAGAGACTGTGAGAGATCCATAAAAGAGACGCTTAAAGACTCTGAGAGACTGAAATTTTTTGTCTAGGGTTATAACAAACTAAAGTTTCTCCAAAACCCCTGCCGTGATATGTTGGAATAATATTACGAGATTATCTATGTTTAGGGGCATCACAGGACCTCCAGTTTGTCATAAATCTACTTAACCAAACAATAACGTCGCCAATGCATGTACATCTCCTATCCTAACCTAACCTAACGGAACAATGGCGTTACCAATATATATATATATACATTTCCAAACAGCCTGCCGTATTATTGCCTATTTTATATGTCATAGGCCACCGCATACTGTTTTTCAACGTTCGAAAACTATACTTCATTATCATTTCCGCATCTAACATATATATATCAAAATGACAATTGATTCGAAGAAGTGCATCTACCGAAGAGTCACTGTATGCTGTAAACGAACAACTTATGTACTGATCCAAAATGATGCAGATCTTTCCGCGTCCCTATTTTTACGTCTGTGTAGTATGTCTCTAACTAAACTCATGGCTCCGAAAGAGTCTCTAAGTAGCCCTACTATCGTATCTCTCGTGTTCGTTGTTGACCACCGTAATGCCCTTCATTTTCCGACTCTATAACATACTAAAAATTCAGGGTGATGGGAGGTGTGGCTGCTAAACTAGACAATTGCCGTTGTCCATGGCAAATTGTCTATAAAACAATCTACTTGATCGTAACTATTTTGTTGACGGGTTTATAAAACGCTATATCTATTGACGACAAAAAGTCGAAAAATACTAAATAATAACTCCAAACTATCTATAGAAGGTGGTCAAGTGCGACACGTACCTACTAACAATAAGAAATATTCATCATCTTCCAATTTCAAAAGAAAGAAACATTGGTAAGGCAGTAGCATATTCGATCTAGTGGGTCTCCCATTTATGACTTCCCACGTAATACCGTCAATTTTTAATGGTGCTTTCTTTTAAATAAGATTAAGGAAGCGCTTCTTCTTCTGCATACATCCATTATTTATTTGACTGAATGTTTACTCTATTTTTGTTATAACCATAAGTTAGTATTTGAATAATACCGTGACTTAATATGTGCCAACAGATACGAGTTATTTTTAAAATAAGCTGAATTACGTGTGTTTGTTGTTTGATAATTTTTCACATTGACGGAAATGGTTAATTCGTGAAAATAAGTTATTATCGTGTTTACACGGACGGCGGTTTGTTTTCTAAACCAACGCCGATTTTTTCGCTTATACAATGCACATTAATTTTTTTTCCTCTGCCTTCTGACAGCTGATCTGACACATTCCAGAAGAACAAGCGACAGATTTATTCGATGTATGTCAAAGAAAAACATACTCTCGCTACCCGCGGGAATAATCGCAAGAAAATTACGAGGCTGAACAATATTTTTAGTTCAGCAAAACGACCTAACACTGAAAGTCATACTGCTATTAAATCAAACTTCAATTCGATACAAAGGATACGTTAGTAAGTCGAATTACAGATATTGAATTCCTTTTCTAATAATGACTGTTGCATTAAGGAAATTACAACAAGCGGTTGTATAATAAACGATAGATATAAATGGAAGCGGTATTGACAAAACAGTACTGTACGAAAGTAAATAAAAGTAACACAAAAATACTAGTATGCAAGGGGAGGAAAAGTAGGGAAAGAAGAAGATAGGAGACGAAAAATTAGAAGAAGTGGCCGATTTTAGGTATCTAGGAAGTCAGATAAGTAAGGACGGAAGGAGTAGAAATAATATAAACCAGAGGATAGCGCAGGATCGAGTCGTTTTCAATTTCTATACTCGCGAACGGTTATATTAGAAATTCCAAAAAGGCTATTAAAGGTGTATGATTGCAGCGCGGCGCTGTACGGCTGCGAAATGTGGATAGTGGGCGCGGCAGAAAAGAAAAGGTTTGAAGCGTTCGAAATGTGGTGTTACAGTCGAATGATGAGGATACCGTGGACAGAGAAGATTAGAAATGAAGAGGTATTAGAAAGAATAGGAAAACAAAGGACTCTATGGAAGTCAATAACAAATAGGCAAGATACGTTGGTAGGACACCTTTTCAGGCACGAAGGTCCAGTCAGAAACATATAAGGGGCAGAAACGGGAGTTAGCCATTCTTCTTTAGAATTTCGTAGTTTCTTGCTAAAGGTACGAAAAGTGGTGATTCCATGGACCATGATACTGAACCTGGAAACAATATCGATCCAATATTTTAGATTATTGGGCTCTCTTCAATTAACGAATTGAATTAGAAGGCATTCATAGAATGTATCTTTGTCCTATTTTTAAGCTTCTAATACCATCAATAGTCAATGTGAGCAACTTTTATTCATCATTTTATGTAATGGTTGATGAGTGATACTTTTAACGGCAAAAATGTGTTTTGCATGGTACAAATAAAAAATACGATTGGAAAAATAAATCACATCTCTGGAAGTAAACCAAGATAAGTACATTATAAATAATCAGAAACCAAAGACGCTGATAAAGGAAAAACAAAAACAGAATCGCTAAAGTGATTTATAAAACAAGTGGTAGGCAATTTATCATAGTTATTAACAAGATTTTTTTAAATAAAGATATAGTATAAATAGAGTCGTCGGAGGTCAAGAGAACAGTCGCGCCATGGGTACGTAGGTAACAGAGCGACCGACGACTGGTGCAACGTAATTGGTTTTGTCGAGAACGGAAGCTGAAAGATTCGATACAATCAGGTGTTTACAATAGCTTTATTTCGTGATGCATATTCATACGCTGATTTATTGCCATGCATTTGCGTCCGTAAGTGCACTGCCATTGCTAAGATATTATATTCTACAATACCTACCTAACAACAATTCAACAAGAGCAAAACAAATCACCTCCAGGGGTTCCCGTTCTGTACCCATTCATTTTATTCAACAGAATATAGAAAACACGTCCTCGTCTTTCTAAAATAACCACGGGATCGTAGGCCATTTTGAATACAGTAAAAGTTCCTTATTTACGGTTTCCTTATTCTCTGGTGAAAAAATTGCAATCCAGTTCCTGTATTCGCGGCTAAAAATTTCATTATTCGCGGATGCAATCGGTAAACAGAAAAGGATTCGGTGTCATTTATTAAGGGGATTGACCGCAATAGACCGCTCGTGCCTGGTGTGAAAATATGGGTTTCTATTCTAAACATTGTGATTTAATGTTGCGAGATAAATATCTGATTTTTTTTACGGTACCAGACAAAGGTTCACACTAACTCGGCACGTTTTTAGTTTTCAATAATATGGTCACTAATAGCTTTTACAGGTGCTTAAAGTTGATGCTTCTTGTAGGACATGTATTTTCAATAGAAATTAAAAAATTAAAAAATAGCCTTCGACAAGCTTTAGAACAAAGCTTTATCTATCTTACTACAAAATTTCAAACCTCTGTTCCAAACATTAAACTCATGATATCTAGAACCGATAAGCATGTTTTTACTCTATGACGCGTGTAGGTACTACTGAATCTCCTTAATGTATCTGCATCTTTTTTGACTATGTACTGTTGGTACGTGCCGAGGCAGCTTTTATAAAAGATGTAACCGAGTGGACTAATTTGAAAATTCAAAACAAGAAAAAACACTAAATTTTTTAAACTCTTGCCTAAAGCTGACTGTACCGATTAATTTTAACTGCGAATTTATCAATACATTGATTTTATTTTGATACATATTGGTTTCATTTCGGAACCTTACAACGTATCTCCTTTGATTCCATACTAATTACCATTCCATATCCACGGTTTCTGTATTCGCGGCATATTTATGGAACGCATACCCCGCGAATAAAGGGCTTTTACTGTAAACTACTTACGCTAATTATTAATGATAATATAAAAATTGAAGGCCAAAAACTAGGAAAATCTAGGAAGTCAAATAACTCAGGGTGGAGACATATTAAAAACCGAAACAGAAGTAAAAAGAGGAAAAGAATGACAGATTCGATTATGATAGTTTTCCGTCGTCCGTCCATAAAGACAGTTTCCCTTTTCAGCTACAGGAGTTAGTTTCAAAGATATGGAACTTAAAAACCATCGCCGCCAGTAAAGGGGTTAATTGAGAACGTAATAGAATGTCAAAGACTTTTTCTGAATTATACTCTATAGGTTTCGAGAATATTCCAGAATTTTTCTAGAAGTTTGAGAACGTTCCCTAAAGTTAGCTCATTTATCCTGAGCGAACAGGGGGTAATCCAACTTGTACATAATAAAAGTAAGTACGTGTAGTTTTTCCGTATGTGTCACTAAAATTCCTCAACTGAATCCAGCAGTCTCATGAGGGTTATATGGTATCTTCTAATCCCCTTCCATGAAGATGGTTTCGATTTTCAGCTGCAGGGGTTGGTTTGAAAGATATGGGGGTTAAAGGACACCCAAAAGAACTCCATATATAGGGAGTCATTAAAGTTGTTAATTGAGTTCCGACGTCTCGTCAGAACGTTACAGAATGTCAAAGAATTTTCGTGAATGCCCTACACCTACAGGATTCGAGAATACTTTAGAAGTTTCTAGAAGGTTCCGATACGTTCACTAATTTTTCCTGAGTGAGGCCAGGGTAATCTGGCTTGTTAGTAATAAAACATACATATATCCATAAATTTAGTATCTATCCTTCAGATTCTACACTGATGTGCATAATAACATTCGCCTTTTGTCTTCCATCGAACGCTGAGTAGTTGACGTAATGAATTCGGTGGATCTACGAGGGCGGTTCAATAAGTACCAGTGTTAGAAATGAAGACACCTTTTTTTTAAAAATTTGTTTTTTTATTTTTTGAACATAGTCCCCTTTTAGAAAGATACACTTCTCCCAACGACCCTGCCATTTTTTTCACCCCTCCAAAAAATAAGAATTGTCGAACTCTCCAAAATACCCCCTGTCTCGGCGATGACTTCCTCGTTTGAGCTAAATGTCTTTCTCGTTAGTCATTTCTTCATGGTAGGGAACAAGATGAAGTCGCAGGGAGTCAAATCGAGTGAGTACGTGCGGCAGCAAATTTATAACGTAATTCATGCAGTTTGGCGGCAACAACTCCTGATGAATGTGCCGGTGCGTTATCGTGTTGAAAACGCACCTTCTTTTTCGTCAAATGCGTCCGTGTCTCCTTCAATTTTTTGTCGAAGCGGTCCAATAACTCACTGTAGTATTGTCCAATGATCGTTCTTCCTTTTCCTAAAAAATCCGTGAAATTATTTCCTCGGTAACAACGTTTGCCAGGCTTCCTGGTCGCTCCTATCAAAAACGGATCTTTGCCCACGTTTAAATTCATTGAAGCAATATCTAACTGTGATCGTAGATGGCAAAATGTCTCCAGAAACAGTATCCAACTTTGTTTTCATCTCCTCGAATTTTTTCCCATCGAAAAACAAAAAGCGATTTACCGAACGATACTGCTCTTTTTCCATCTTAGCGAAAATAACGAAGCATGTCTCAGTCGAATGTCTGCCAAATCCAAACTAACCTATCAATCAGTCTGAAATTCGTTTTGGCGTGGTTTGATAGATGGCAGCACACGATGACAACACCAATTTCCCTCAGGAACGTCCTCTGTCTTCAAACACGGGTGCTTATTGAACCGCCCTCGTATATGGTTAAATGCCCATGCTATCTACTATATTTTAATTGAACTGGGAAAATTGATATTGATAGCTTTAATATAGATAGAAGGTTATAAACATGAAAAATTACATTAACACTCAAAAAATTATAAAAATCCCCTTCGTTCTATCATGAACCGCCACTAATGTACGGGGTACGGTAACATACCAACGATATAGTATCATCAGTTATGTTTTAGAGTAGTACAGTATAAGTTGATGGCATCAAGGACCTACAACGACATAGATTACCTATTAAAATTCATTTTTAACCAACACTCCATCCTCCCTACCCTTATAATAAACACCAGACACATTTTGCCCAACAATAAACGGACAATTATCAGTAGCTATTCTTTAGGGGATTAACAAAAGGATAGATGACAGACTGAGTAATTCAGAAACGTCGCAATGACTAGCGTCGCTTCGGCCATTGCCACATAACTGTCTAATGTCCAGTAGCAGCAACAGAAGCGACGTCGGGCGTCTGTTCTCTCCGTTAATTCCTGACAAAACAACAACAGACGACAGGCAAGCAGGCAAATCGACGATGACATCTACAATCTAGAGCGCGTCGACGGATCGACCACACGTGAAATGAGGGGAAGCGGGCCACCAACACCGCCACCGCCACCGTTACCGGTACCGGACGACGACGGCGACGCCAAGGACGACCAGCGTCCGTCCACAATGCCACCGCACCATTCACCAAGACGACGACGTATCCGTCACGCTCGACGTTAATAATAATTCCTGCAATAATATGGATTGTTTCGGTGGCTACCGCTGATCCGACAAATATCAAATCAGTTATTGTTCTTGATGTTTCGTTGTTACTACCTATTGTTGTGGGTTACGAATAAATAGTGACATTTGATGTGCGACCCCGTTCCAGTGAAGGTGACCTTGTTTGTTAAAAAATTCTTACTTATAATAAAGGATATGTTGATGAAGACCTGTACCTAAGAGTGAAACGTTAGTTATTGTTTTTTTTTTTAAGAACAACACCTCTTTTTTAGTAAAGGAATAGAATGGAAGCTAGTAAAATCTAAACAATTCCTAGATAGTAAACCATTAACATCGCAGAAAAAAAATTACAACTTCAGATAACATTAGTTCCAAACGATATCACAGAAATTGAAGTAACTCTAAACTCACTTTAAGACAGAATTTCAAGATAAAAATTCCATTAATCATAAAAAATACCTAAAATTAGAACCAGAGCTATTAAAGATGTAATGCCAAGCACCTCCACCATTTTTGCAATTATACTAACTTTGGAAAAATAGTCAGTACTAATTAATTGTACCGTGTCTTGTATTATAAATTTCTGCGTGAGTTGTCTGTAGATGAGTGTGTGGAAAAAATGAAAACTATCATAGGGGGAAAATGTCCACATCACACAACAGGTTACTGATGATATCGTGATTCAAACGTGGGAACTTTAATGTCAATGACGTCACAAGATTAGGGCGTCTTGTTCAAGGTACCGGACCAAAAAACATGCCAAAATTGTCAAAATTATTAAAGGAATATCGGCGTGTAACCAACGGCTAGAGGAGATTCTGATAAGCGTACCAAATGTACAAAATACTTATACAAAATTCTGTTTCTTCTTCTTGACGGAAAAAAGTGTGTACGTTATGGGTGCTACACGACCTCAAACTTGAATAAAAAGAAGCTGGTGTAAAAAAAGGTTGAAAATGTATGAAAATGGTTCTTGAAATAATATCAACAATATTGCTACTGTCGAAGAACAAGAATAAAGTTTGGCAGAAAGTGTGTTCAGTGAAGAAATTGATGATCGCTGTGGTTTTTGTACGTTGGGGTATTCTGGAATGAATAGCATTGCAAAAACAGCGTTGAAACCGACTTCTAATAGTACATAAACGAATATTTGTCCAAAGTTTTAGGAAATTCGACCGAATTCGAGATTGAACAGTTGGTATTTTTATGCGTAACAGTATCGAATTTTTGAATAGCAGTGGTGTTAAACTTGAACATATTGCAAATAATTCAGACCTAGCTCCTTGTGACTTTACTCTTTTTGCAATCATCAAGGGTTGAGGTTTTAAACAAATACTAAACTTTCAGCTGCTTGGGATCAAGTCTGTTCAGATCTCCCAGAGGAAACGTGAAAGGTCATTTTTGATGATTGGTTTTTACGCATGTCTCAGTGCATAAACTGTGATAGAAATTATTTTGAATATTTAAGTAAAACAAAAATACTGGTATGAAAGGGAAGAAAAAGTAGGGAAAGAGCGAATCTAAAAATAGGACTGTATGGAAATCAATAAAAAATATGCGAAATAGGTTGGTAGGACACCTTTTCAGGTGCGAAGGTCTAGTCAGAGATATATATACATATATATGTATATAAGAGGCAGAAATAGAAGTTAAAAGGACTAGAGATAGATCTAGATTAGATTACTGTTCGCAAATAGTTACGGATGTAGGATGTTCTAGTTTTGGGGAAATGCGAAGATTAGCTCAGGATAAGATGGAGTGGAGGTGCGTATCCAGGACTGACGACCTTATGATGATGATGAACATAAAAATCAAAGCTGTATTGTAAAACTTATCTAGTGGCCTACGTTTTGTATAGCGTCGACCTTTCTAATACAGTTACGACATAATAAACGGTTTGCTATTGTATCCGGAGTCGCTATAAGCGAATTTCACAGTACCTAGTAAATGTTTTTCGAGTTGAAACGGTGAAATTAGTCGTTATTAACGTTCGCAAAGTGGTCTCGAGTGTCGGCCACGCACGTCCGATCGTTTAAATTTCTCCACAAACGTGTAACACACACATAACGTAACGTAGTAACAAATGGCTAGCTGGCAGGCTAGAAACATTGTCCACCTCGACGTTATTTATAGACTTCATAATGGTTCATTGATTCTGGGCCACACCATTGAAATGCACAAACAAAAACTCCAATAACTTATAGTCAATTGGAAACGCGATACTGATCATTGGGGGCTTTATATTTCACGATCCGCAAACGTCATAAATTACCAACTTTTTAACAATAACTCTTCGGCCGCGACTGACTGAGGGACATTAGAGGGAGATTTGCCGTTTTATTTTTCGACTCTTTTGTATAATTCTCTTCTTAAAATGTCGTCCGCAAAATTGATGTGCACCCGAATCAGTTTCACAACTTTCAACTCTCGAATGAAAAAAAAAACGTAAAAAAGAACTACAAACGGGTGATCAACGAAGAAATATTCATGCCATGTTCATCTAATCTAAAGTTCGTTAGTTACGTTAAAATAAAAATTCCACATTGCCATTGATTTTTTTCGACTTAATTTTTGTCTCTGTCTACACATATGGAGCAAATAAATGAAAACAAAATACACAAAAGAGTGTAACTCACCTATAATGGACTCGGTTATATTTGTACTTTACGAGCTAATAATCCCTTAAAGCCTAAACTAATTGTTTTTTTTTTTAATAACATTAATAACATTACTTGTGACCCTACCTGGAAAATACCTGACCTTAAATAGGACCGATCCGGATAAGATATTCTTGATTGGACCAGGATCAGAAATATTAGGTCAGCCTGGTAGCTAGACTTGGTCCTAATGGGATTGCCCTTTGTGGACCCGATTAGATTGCATCATCTGGCCCTGGCTCTGGCCCCAGTTCAGAAATGTTCATCACATTCGGAAATTATTGAAGTGACCCAATTTTCCCATTAAGTTTATACTTTTAATAATTTTGTTAGATACCAATCATTTCTTTTACTTTTTAATATGAATAATAATCACTCTGTATGTTATTTCAAAAAGGAAATATTTTAATGGACATTAAATATAGATTATTCAGTAAACCAGATAATAAAATAAATAAGTCATTTCCTTTCTTGCAATGTTTACACGTAAACATTTCAAGACTGTTATTTGTCCAAATTATTAATTGATAAATACTAACGTTTGTCTTTCCCAGAGTCCAGAGTGATAGTTATTCACAATATTTAATAAATATAGAAAATGTTATTCCAGAACATGACAATTTTATCTGTGACGTCAATTATATGTAACTATAAAAGGTTTGTCTTTCCAAATTCATCACAGTATTAGAATTACCCTCATTTGATGTTAAATTTATGTCAGGATATTTTGTAAACTAGAATTAGAGAATAAAAGTTGTTATAGTTGGTGTTCCGCTTTTAATTCCATCTTGATAATAAATTCGTGTCAACACACACGTATAAAAAACTGTTTGGTGTCAGAGGTATACAACA
>NW_020439032.1:563907-564450 GCF_000699045.2 Agrilus planipennis | reverse complement strand
TAGATTATTATCGTAAATATACTACAGAATGTGTTTATATACAACATTCACAGTTTTTTGTCATTAGACAATACAAACCGGCCTCCCGGTCAGTACCGCCGCAACCGCTATGTCCCTGCATTTTAAATCTGTAATATCTTCTAAAATATTCATTTAAATTACATGCTGTAAAGGGCCATATTGATCTACATTAAATGTACAATATATTTAAGGCACTTAATTGGATATGAATTAATGCTGTATTGCCTACAATCGCTTCGTAAATAAGTCATTATTTCTCATAAAAAATAAAGGATAAAAAAGGTTATTGTGGGTTATCCCTCAGAGATAGACATATACCATCGCGGATTTTTTGTAGACCCTTTAAAGATGTACAATACTGTGGTACATTATTTTGATCTACCTCGTAGGGTTCAGCCAGCGTTTGCAATGTAAGCGCAAAAAATGTGTTTATTTACGACATCACATTAGAAACCTCTAAAATTATCAGTGTTTCCCTACTATATTATGCATGTATTATACATATAAACCTTCCTCTTGAAT
>NW_020439032.1:560932-563268 GCF_000699045.2 Agrilus planipennis | reverse complement strand
GGTTATTTGGTACTGTCTCGGCGAGACAGCTTGGTAACTTTACTAACAAAATACTAACTAACTAGTAAAAAGTGGTACTACGACTTTCTCCTTTGTTATGGTGATAAAAATTTCTAATGGGGGTAAAATTCTTATAATGTTTGCCGTTAAGAATATGTACACATTCAAGGTTGAAATTTCAAATTGTCACAAAATCAGGTAAAAAATGTTATTTTGTTTGGTTTAAAGAACGTATTTCTGTTTTATGATGTTCAATTTTGTTTCCTACTACATTCATGAATTGAATAATAATAATATACACAAAAGGATAAAATGCAACCGAACAGAACATGTTTTCTTCTTTCGTAAGATTATTTTTAATACTGGGATTGTACCCTGCATGTATATTTCTACTTTAAATGTGTAAAAGTGCAAGAGAATTAACAAACGTAAATAACGAAAGGGAACCGAGCCAAACGAAACCAAAACACTGACTCCCGTTCCTCCCGGCGCAGCGAGAGCAAAGCTGCCGGCATAAGGGCACGAAGATCAGCCCGACCGACCTACCCTGGACCGTATAATACCTTTTTAATATGTATCGCGTCGGCAAACAAAGTTTTAATTTATGTCCGTTATATTTGCGCGATTCATTTTATAATTGCTAACTGACACTGATATAAATTTAGGGACTGTGACTGAAATTGCTCCGTATCTTAAATCTTCCCGTATATATCATAGTTTTAATGTGCGCCTCTGACGTGGATTTGCCTTCCTCAGCCGTTCCTGTTTGTCTATAAATCGTCACGACCAACGCACCCTTTTACACTCCCACCACCGGCGAACGGAACGGAACGTGTTCCACTTCGCCCTCATTATCCACCTAACAACCCACCCCCATATCGTCTCTCATTCTACTCCAGCGCGATACCATTCTTTTACTTTTACAAACAAAACAGATTCTTTCTTTGAATAAAAACAAAAAAAAAACTAGATAATGTGAATTCGCAGGATAAATTGTAAATATTGCTTTAATATTTAGGTAAATTTTCATTTTTCATTTTCTCCGTGTAATGTCTTTGACTTGCCCTTCATCTTTGAAAAGGAGCGCAACCTCTCTAGCCTATTCCTTATTGACTTCATTAACTCATCCTGTACTCCAACTCCTTAATCTTATAATCCTTCCTAATTTCTAACATCATATGTATTGTAAAATTTTTGGGAGACTAAATTGACGTCATCGATATAGTTTATGCGAAACAATCCAAAAGGTAACAACAACACTACATCGAACTCATCATCATCATAAGGTTGTCAGTCCTAAGCTAATCTTCGCATTTCCCTAAAACAACCGACATCCTTAACTATTTGCGAACAGTAATCTAGGTCTACCTCTACCCCTCCAACTCCTGTTTCTGCCTCTAATACGAGAATAATAGAGTAGACAAGCCCATGAAAATCAGTTTTCTCAATAGAATAAAGATACTATTTGGTTCAAGCTTTCTCGACCATCGTTAATGTTGTCGTGGTTGTTCGGGCTTTCTGGTCGGGATCTCTACTGACCACAGAAGCAGTAATATCTCCTGAAGATGTCGTCTGTGCGTGGCGACGAAACGTCGAGGATAAACCTTGAAAGGCGACGGCCAGAAAGCCCGAACAACCACGACAACAGAATAAAGATACTTCATCTACATTGCGAGCATGTCTGGTTGTTAATCTACAGTTCCTGCCAATTAATAATAAAATTAAATTTAATACACATGCCCATTAGACAAATATAGAGCTAACATCTGTTACAGTGTAATTTTAGTTGTATTTATTAGTATTAGGGATAATTATACAATATTTAGCATGGTGTAATTTTTAATATTTATATAAGTTACTGCATTGGCTGCTATAGTGTATAAATGTACATTATTACAAATTTCACCCTGTTGGGGCCTCTCAAAACATTTGGTCCCAATAGATAAATTCTACGAAGGCTTCGTCGGTCAGCTACCCTTATTTAATTGCACTACGCTGTAATGATATCTATGTATTTTTGGGTCTTTTCCTATACTTTTCTATAGCTTTTGTTCTCGCAGGTACTGGTGGTGGTAATATTATAGGTTTGATTTAATTCCATTTTTGTAGTAGTTGAGTTCAGTTCAAAAGTTAAGTTTTGTCGTTCAGCTTAACCGGATCTATTTTTTGTCGCTAATTTTGTCTTCCGTTTTTACATTGTCTTCATGTTCTGAATATGTTTAAGTGTTGTAAATAAAGTGTGTACATAGTTTTGTTTTACACTGGAATTTTATTCACTTTGGTCATTTATCCAAAAACATTCTGAGAAAATACTGCTCGTGGAAACACGGCAAACA
>NW_020439032.1:496462-560212 GCF_000699045.2 Agrilus planipennis | reverse complement strand
TGTGCAATATTATTGATGTAAAAATACTCTGAATTTCGAATAATCGCTTACAAAATTACGATGTTTACTTAAGGCCTTAAATAAAGTATTTTTGCGTACTTTATGTGTCTTGTAAAGTATAACGTACGCACAGTCGAAATAGAGTACAATACTTTATAATAAAGTACGGGTGGCAACTCTAGTTGTGTGTGAGAACGATGATGACGATAATAATGATAACAGGGAGCTGTTTCCCAGTTTATGGAAAATCTTACGCGTCGAGGGCGATTTTGTATACGCGGAGTTATTATTATACATTATTGGGTTGAAATAAAGGAAGATTAAATTTACGTTTTATCGGACCCTGCGGGCATTAAGTTATTAATCACAGCAGTGGTGGTTCGCATATACGACGAGCTGTCAAATATTCCAATTAAAATCGTTCGTGGGACGGCTAATAACAGTACAGCATAATAGAAATATATAGTTTTACTTAATGAAGAATGCACCGGCAACGCATAATGTGTTTATTATTTATAGGCGTTGTTATGAGTGACATAATTCACTGGCATAATTATACTCATATTTCTGGATTACGTGTTTATGGCCAACTATCATGACCCCAACAACAACTACGACCCCCCAACTAATACACAAATACATCGGTGCCTGTACATATTGATAAAATACAATACAACGTACTTACGTAGCAGAAAATATTCAATTCGGATAACAATAATTGAAATCAAATCGGAAAATTCAAAAATGTGACGATAACGCATCGCAGACAATACATAATTCGAAGTATCCATGGTACCAATTAACTGCTATCACCCCTCTTTAAACTCAGAACTGAGCAGTGAAGTATTTTATTATTATTAGTTGATTAACCCGAATGGGGAAAGAAGATAAATAATACACATAAGCGCAGTTTAAGTAGGTACTAATAAGTACAATTTTATTTTATGAGTATTACGTCATTTAAATGACGTCCTTGGCAAGTTGGAAATAGCTTTCGAGGTCAGTAAGTGATCTAATACTATCGGGTTGTTCGGAAAGTCATTTCGTTTTTTCCCGACAGAGGATTTAATTGTATTCTTTAACACCCAACTTCACATTTAAGCCGTATAATTTTTATATGCGTTGAGAGCTCATATAGCAAGGCTTGTGTGTAAAAAATTCCAATTAATTCTACGCAGTAGTTTTTGGTTGGTGTCCTTTTAAATATGGAGAGCGATAAGCAGCATTTTCGACATATCTTACTGTTTTACTACAGAAAGGGTAAAAATGCTGTTCAAGCCAGAAAGAAATTGACTGATGTGTATGGAGAAGGTGTGTTGACAGTACGCCAGTGCCAGAACTGGTTCGCTAAATTTCGATCCGGCAATTTTGATGTCGAAGATGCACCACGTTCGGGAAGGCCGGTTGAAGCTGATAAAGACGCGATAAAGGCAGTAGTTGATGTGAACCGGCGAATAACAACACGTGAGATCGGATTGAGGTTAAATTTATCAAATTCAACAGTTTATGATCACTTGAAAGGCCTGGGATTATCCTCGAAGCTCGATGTATGGGTTCCCCATGTTCTCACAGAGAGAAATGTGTGTCGCCGCATTGACGTCTGCGATTCGCTTCTCAAACGTCACGAAAATGATCCGTTTTTGAAGCGCATCATCACTGGGGACGAAAAATGGGTTGTATACAACGAGCGAAACGTTAGGAAGCATTTAGTTCGACGTCCTTCGCGATGTTCATCTTACTTTTTAGATTTCATCCTCACAAAAAAAAGTCTACTGGAGACATTGCTTCCTGAAGACTACAGTCGCCGATGGAAGTATGACAGTAGTAAAATCTTGCACTGTTCTCTCGTGTAAGGACTTATTATGACTAAAACTGCAATGACCACAAGATACATTGACACCTTTCCCGCGTCTTTTGCGTCAATCGTTTGGAATTTAGAGCAAAATAAAAAATTCATCTCGTTTTTTGCTGCAACATGAGGCGAATGGCAAAAATTCATTAATGTTTTGAGTGAAAAATACTGGCTGTGAGACTTATTGGGAAGTTATTAAAACTTATTACAAGTAAAGTTTTAATATTCAGGACCGTACTTACTAGTTCGCTGTTTTTCATTTTAATTTTAAGTGTCTTCCTGATAGCAAGTGTGAATAAGTAAAACGGAAGCGAGAAAAGGGGATGAAGTAAACGATGATGTACATTGTATGTATGTATGTGCGAAGATACGAATGTGTTCGTATGTATGTATTTGGAAGGAAAAGATACAGTGAGAGAGAGAGAGAACAGTCAGTGGTCACCCATTTTTATTAAAAGTATAAATCACGTTGGGAACAAAGGCTTTCGTCGCTACCGCAGCAAGCTCTAGCTATAGCTACAGCTACAGCTACTGCTGCCAGTGGTGGTGGTGTTGCGATAAGTCACCTTAGCCCGCCCCTGCGGTGCTCTCGGGCTGCCTGCTTGCCGGCGGCAATGAAGCCTGTCACGGCGATGATGGACGTCCGCGCATAAAACTGACGAGTGAGTCACGGCGCCTTCACAAATGGCCCTGCGGAGCCTCGTATATCACTTTTATTACACCCATCTTCATTTTCATATTTCATATTTGCATTTTCTGTGCCGTTATAAATCAGAGAGTTTATGGCTAATTAGGCCTTTGTGTGCGGGGTTGGGCGACGGAATAACGGCTTATCGGACGCTGCCGCTGCCGACGCAGATGCCGACGCCACCGCCGCCCCCCTTCGTCCCCGTGGTCCTCTCCCTAGACCCGTCTCTTTCCTTTACCCTTGAGCCTTCTCCTCCCTCCCCTGCCTCCTTTGCCATTGCTCTTTTAACCGGGATGAATGGCTATGATATGACGGGGAAGACGACGAAAACTTTCCACGTCCAGCAATATCGATTTCATATCGACTTGTTATTCATCAACATTTCATTCTGGATCCTTGACCGTCAATGTCGGATTTGATAATTACGAGCCCCTCAAGTATAAGTAAACATAAGTGTGAAGCCTCCTTGTTTGAGCAGGCAAATATGGTGATTTAGAAAATTTATACAATATACAATTTGACGTAGACAAAAGTGGTTTACTTTATAAACCATATAGGTACCTACTGTCTTACTTTCTGTAATGATGTGGCCATTCCCTGTTACGAAATAATATGTTTCATTCGAATAGAGTATGACCGCCCTAAAAGAACACTTGCTGGATGTGGATATAGAAGAAGAAGCTTGCCACTCCTGCTAGCAAAACACTAGAAGGTCGTCGTCATCATAAGGTTATCAATCCCAACACTGGTTGGACACGTACCTCCACTCTTTCCTATCCTCAGCTAATATTCGCATTTCGCTAAAACTAGAACATCCCACACCCTTAACTATTTTCGAACAGTAATCTAATCTAGGTCTACCGCTACTCCTTTTAACTCCTGTTTCTGCCTCTAGTATGTCTCTGACTAGACCTTCATGCCTTCTTCTAATATACACATGTCCCTAAATATCTCATCATATCTCAGATGACCTAGCAAACTACCTCCCTTTCCCTTATTGTTTATCCATTGCATCTTCTATTCTCTTACACTTTCTAATACGCCCTCAATCCTATCCATCCATAACATAAACCCGTACCATCGAGTTCAGTGTGCAAAACCGTGCTCCAAACATTCAATTTTAACAACATTCTTCGAATTCAGCATCACAAGTTCGTCAGTCCTAAGACTATGATTTCGAATTGCTAAATTGAAAATTCGTAAAAACAGAAGTGACTTCTTTTTGTTAGAACCTACTTGACCCACCACTATTCGTTGTTTTAAGTACGCCTGCACCACTTCCTAGACATCAAAAATTGACGACTTCTTCTGGTATTGCATGTTTAGATTAGTTTTAACCCTAATTTTCCTAAGTAGTTTTTCTATCTAACGAATGTTTTTTAATTTAAAATATTCAGCCCCTTACGATTCGCTAAAGGGGGTCCGCCCTGTAATAATAAAATAGCATCAGTATAAGTACTCGTTTCTAGTAGGCAGTGCGGTATGTAGGTACGTAACGATAGCGTTTGTTTAAACGTAAAACAAACGTAGACATAATCCGGCATAATATTCGAATTTAGCAAAACGCGCGCGTTTGTTTACGGCGCGTCGTCTTTTCTGCCACGTGCTAAGTGTATTATAATGTTAATGGGCCAAGTTTTGCCGGCTGAATGTGCCACGATTCGGCGGGGCCCCCGAAGCCGCGCGCTTCATATGCCTGCAAACGACGCCGTTAATTCTTGTTTCCGTGAGATTAACTGAAAATTAGATGGCGCAAGTTTGTCTGGAAATGAAAAGAATACATCGTTTTGCAAAGCTCGGTTATTATTCGAAAGCTACGTTGTACGCCGTTTCCTTTCACGGTTTGCCGTCGTCGTTGTAGCTTACGGTTAAGCGCTTAAACTAAGGAGAAACATCAAACTTTATTGTATCTTCGGCGTACATCTGCCGATGCGCCACAACCACACCGCCAAACAAACCAACCACCTAATACTTCTCTACTTTCATTACAATCTCTACCTACCCACCTATCTATGTATCGATCTGTTTCTTTTACAAATTCCAATTAATTCCCACAAATGAGACAACGTAAAAAAGACTAGAATAAAAGTGAGAGATTTCAATGTTAAACAACTCCTTGGATTCTAATCATATCACATTAAATGGTATAAAATAGATCAAAACAATGCCCTTATTGTTGTGTAATTGGTTATTAATTGAATGTAAACAATAGAGCAAATCTAAAGATTGATAGCAGACCAAGGCAGACGGACCCGAAATCGAACCGGCGTCCTCCCAAAGACTAAGCAATGGACTAAACCTTTAGGCCATGCCGCTCGGTCATAGTTACCAGAAGGTTAACCAATTGAGATAGATTCTAATAATGAATCCAACTGCGAAGAGCAAGGGCAATGATAAAACTTGAAGCCGATAGAATAGAGTCTGCCTGATGGTTTGGCTTAAGCAAAATAATTCAACTTGAAATCGAATTTTGCTGGTACCATATTTATACATATGCTTATTTACACATATAAATTAAATGTAAATAAATATCATTTTAATTTCTTCGTTCGTTTACAATCCAACCTATGCAATATGCGTTATGTACATAAATATATTATATTATGCGACATGTAGGAAAGCAGAACTTTGGAAATATCATATGTAAAACATATCATCTGTACCTGGATCTCTATTCCGTTTTCTCCCGCTCGCGTCGTCATCGTCACGGGAGGAAATTACAGATACCGCGAAAGCGACTGATACCGACAATTCTGGAAATTACACGGGAATGCTACCTAACACTGGCGAAGTCGTCGCGGCGCCGGCAGCGGCGGCGGCGCTAGTGCAGAAACCGACTCGCAAACAGGTAATTAACAAGTTTGATGGTTTTCCTTCTCTGCCGCGAATTTAAATTAAAATTGAAGTTTTGACCTCGCGAGGGCGAGAGGGTGGCCGGAGGGTAGGGAGAGAGAGAGAGAAAAGAAGGCGCAGGAGGGGTTACACATTACTTACGATTACGACAGTCGTGTTTGGTGTTGTAAATTTTCCCTTTCTCGTTTTATACTCATAGATTTGCTTACTGCTCATGTCAAACGAACAATTACGGAAAATTCAATAGATGCAGAACGAGATAACAAATAAGAGCCCGGCTACTGAAGAAAACATTAACACCTAATACCGATATCATCATCATAATATCTGGATGGACACGCTCCTCCAGTTCTTCGTATCTTCAGCCAATCTTCACCCTTATCCTTTACCTTATTTCACCACGATGCTGTACATCATCTATCACCTATATAGTGGAACCTCTGTAATTCAAATTTTAAAGGGTGTTATGTTAATAAAGCACATTGCGAGGATTTCAATGAAATTCATCATCGTCATCATCATCATAGAATCATCAGTCCTGAAAACTGTTTGGTTACGCATCTTCAATCTTTCCTATATCCTGAGCTAATCTTCATATTTTCTTAAGACTAGATCATCCCACTATTTGTGAATAATAGTCTATCCTAGGTCTACCTTTGCCCCTCATAACTTCTGCTTCTGTTATATGTTTCTAACTGGTCCTTCATAACTGAGAAGATACCCCACCAACTTATTTCGCCTGCATCTTATTAACTTCCATAACGTTTTCTGTTCTCTTACTCCTTTAACCTCCTGACCTGAATATAAAAGGTAAACTATCTACAAAGAACTAGATTTCTCTGTCTCTTCGTTTCCTGCAGCAAGCCCTTTCCCTGGTATAACGTCACCCTATTCCTTTCCTAGATTTTCCTGACTGCAGTAGTCCGTATATATTTCTTGGTCTCCCACTCTTTTTCCTTTTAATTGTTCCAGTTTCCCAAACCTTCCTCACTTACATGCCTTACCACCCGTTTCACTACTTTAAATATTGATTTTGGAAAAATTCATTCTTTGTTCACTTCTACACCTTCTAAGGATGTGATCCTGTGAAACCCCTGTTTTTTGTTATTATAAGATACCTAATCCTAAAACTAGAAAAGGGCAGATGCCATCATCATTGTAACCCCTAGATGACATTCACGACAGCGTGATTTTTGAACCCATTTCTATTCCTTCCCTTCCAACAAAAAGGATTCCATACGGCCCTGTATTCCTTGTTCTTATTCCTGTCAACGATAATAATTACTTATTATTACATCTTTAAGGGTGCATCCAAGTCGATAAATGCGACTCGAGGAGTCCTCCCTAACAAGCGAATGTAACATGTCAATAAGGCTCCGTTCTCGTATTATTGCATTATCATTTCTGGCATTGCGGATCAATCCATCAGTCGGTATATAATATGTACATACATACACATACATTTGTATGTACGTATGTCGCTGGTGCATCGAAGAAGGAATCAGGCCGTGACGTCACTGCGGACAGCTGCATGAAGTATCGATTAGACGTCTGTCTGTCACTTCGTCTTGTCTTCTTGTCTCTTGTTGTCGCAATCTATCCAACATGTTGTGGACACGATCGCGTTTAGTTTGCATTTTAGGATGGTTAATAATAATATACTGACGATCAGCGATATCAACATTACCGATCAAATGTTTATGACCTAAAACAAGATTATTAACCTCTGATTATGATCATTCCGGCCCTGATTTTATTCGCTTGATGGGGGACGGCATTGTTCTTTACAATAATGAGTGGATACCATAATATAACTGACTTTTTCTCAATTCTCAATCTCAATTTTTTAACTAAAAATACTAGATACTATTCCGGAGAGAAAAATTTTGTAATAATTACCATACTGTCTCATAATCTGGGATTCACAATCAAAAAATTGCCATGATAGCACAGTAAAAAAAAAGTAGTGGTATGGAAGAGAAGAATAAGTAGGGAAAGAGCGAATATAAAGATAGGAGACGAAAAATTAGAAGAAGTGGCCGATTTTAGGTATCTAGGAAGTCAGATAAGCCAGGACGGAAGGAGTAGTAGCGATATAAAGGCGAGGATAGCGCAGAGTCGAGTCGCCTTCAATAAAAGGAAGTCACTTCTATGCTCGCTAAAGGTTAATTTAGAAATTCGAAAAAGGTTGTTAAAGGTGTATGTATGGAGCACGGCGCTGTACGAGTGGAAAATATGGACAATGGGCGCGGCGTAAAAGAAACCTTCGAAATGTGGTGTCACAGGCAAATGATGAAGATATCTTGGATAGAGAAGGTTATAAATGAAGAGGTTATAGAAAGAGTAAGAGAACAGAGGACTCTGTGGAAGTCAATAAGAAATAGGCCAGATAGGTTAGTAGGCCACCTTCTCAGGCATGAAGGTCTAGTCAGAGACATATTAGAGACAAAAAGGGAAGTTAGTAGGGGTAGACGTAGACCTAGATTAGATTACAAATAGTTCAAGGATGTGGGCTGTTCTAGTTTTAGGGAAATGCGAAGATTAGCTCAGGATAGGTAAGAGTGGAGATGCGTGTCCTGCCAGCCTTAGGACTGACGATCTCATGATGATGATGTCTCTTGCATCCACTTTATAGTGACGAGCATGGTAATTTTTACTAAGATTTTTCTCTCTGTAACTAAGTGGTTCTATTATCCTGGGGAAGAAGAAAAACGCACCCCAGGATGGAGGAAGTAAAGAAACAATTACTTATTCGACATATAAAAAGGGGGAATCAGGGAAACTTTTTAACCACCCCCTCCTCCTACCCGTCCCCTAGTATATTTCAAAATCCAAAAATTTTATTTTGGCTTAATATAAATATAAGCAGATGTGAAGTTCGCCATATGTCCTTCTGTTAATATTATGACCCTCATCCTATTCAACGATTACTTGAAAGGAAGCAGCAGTTAAAACCCATTTGAACAATATTTCCGATCTCTACCTTACCACATATGACCTACACAACACACCAGCAGGTTGTTGTCTAAGTACAAAGAGAAAGGCGTAAATTCTAATTTCTGAATTTGCACAGCACTTAATCATGAAGAATCCGCGCGGACGCCGCCCGTTGTAAATTAACTGTTGCAGAAATGCGCGCTCAAGAAATTCGAAATGTAAACATTAGTTTAATTAGAAATGTACGTTACGACAACGACGACCGAGGGGCAGCAAACAGCCACGTCGCTGTTTCATGCAACTTCTTGCTGGACATCACGGTCGTTACGGGACCGTAATTTCATTTTGATTCAAACATCAACTACGACCAACATAAACCATACAAGTCTATTACCCCCCCGTTACTATAAATTATATTTTCTAGCGTAAGTATTTTGATATCNCAGAGAATATTCGTTATCAGTAGCAATTTAGATATTTAAAATTCGTAAAAATACTGTTACGCGTTATGACGTCCTTCTCTACCATACGATTTCAAAATAGAGAACGATTTAGATTACTTTAAGGACCTTTATAGGGAGAAAAACACAATACTTAAATGCTTATCTGAAAATTTCTAGTCCTCATGTAATTTAATCAACTGATTCATGGCGACTTCGCCTTCCTAAATTGACCCATAAAATAATTCGTGCATGAAGGTAACTAATTTAGAAAAACCAAAGGAATTTCCGTTTCTACTCGTAAGAGCTTGAATGCTCCCTCCTCAAGATCCAGGATGTCCCAATTTTGATGCTGGTATTCTTCATTATTTAGCGACAAGATATGTAATTGTAGAATCATTCAGATATTAGTTTAGTTTTCTCAGGAGCAACGTCTACCTTCTTCACCCTATTTGATGATGACAACATGGGCGTAGATAGGTAAGGGCAAAAGGGGGGCTCTACCCCCCTCTAGCAAGCTCATTGCCTCCCCTAGAAGAGCTTCTTGACGAGTAACGATATAGTTACAAAGTTTAGCAACATAGAAGCCGAACACATTAACTCTATAGACACATAAAAGTATTGAAAATCTGTCCCCCTAGAAAAAATCTGCCGCTATACCCATGGATGACACTGACAGTTGTTTCAAATGACGTCACAGATATTTTGTATGGAACTGTACAGCGAGAATCTTGAGGGAGATGAAAGCGATACAAGCGGGCAATGATACAGCCAAGCTAACTGCCGATGATGTTCCAGTTCCACCGTCAACCGGAATTTCATTATAAGTTGGCGGAGAGTTTAAAAAGGCCCTAAACCGTTGTTAATGTGCTATAATACATTTTGATATACTTTGCTGATAGATCGAATAATAAGTCACGCCAATTCCAAAAGCTATTTACTTTATTTATGTGCGCCGATTCATCATGGCTTTTGATTAGTTTATGGCTTTTATGGCTCGGAATTCTCGCTGCGCTGATGTGGATATTTCTACACATCAGTGAACCGACCAAACACTTCCGGATGTTCACAAATCACTCTTTTTTATCGCGCGCGCGGCCCGCGTATCATTAGAAAAGGCGGAGATTTACCACCGCACCGGCATACCAGCACACCAGAGCACCGCGAACCCCGCCAATCCCCATCCCATCGTATCGCATCGCGTCGCGTCGCAAGTCGCAACGGACGCGTCGATTTCCACGGCAATTTTAAATTATTGCCCATTATTCTTCGAACCGATGTAAGGAGATTATTAAAATGTGCACCTCCCTATAATTCTATTTCGGCAACTTAGAAAGTACTGCTTAATGATTTATAATGCTGCATTGTTGTCGTTAAATAAAGTGAGTGTGACGCTATATAGAGTGTAATATTGTATAGAAAACAATGTAAACCAATCAAAGTCAAGCAATTTCGACGTTTTAAGGAGTTTGTCGTTAAATCGAGTAACGTTATAAAGAGTTTACACTGTATTTCTATTCAAAATACAAATATAAAATGCTTTTCTCTAAATCCTAATTTCTATATCTATAAATCAGTAAGAATAACATCTTTCTGTTAACTATTGCACCCATGCATTGTCTAATAGATATAAAAACGCACAAATTTTGCAAACTTGGTAAGCGATGGTAATGCAAGTGTTGGTATCGTTGTTGGTCCGTTGCTTCCCCGTAAGTCCGATGTGTCGGGAGGGCTTTAGCGGAGGCGGTTATTAAATCGGACTCGGTCTAGATCTCCGAGACATTTGGCGGCATTAGCGAGTCCGAACGCCACACGCCGAGCAGTAAAAGTGATTTGTGAGTATGGCAATCCTCTGCATTGCAAAATCCTTCTCTCCATTCTTCGTCGCCCGGCGTTGCCGTTAAAACGGATTAACTTGCGCTGACCGATTCTAATTTTCCTTCTTTATTGTCCTAAAACCGCCACCATCATTGCCGTCCCACACCATCCTCTCCTTTCCCATTGTAAAAGCCTCATCATCTTTTACCTCCCTGGCACAACCCTCCTGCTATTAATTATTAATACCTATCAGCACTTAGGGGAGGAGTAGTTAAGAAGGCACTCATAAGTAATATTTTTTGATTTTTGGAATATTATACAAAAAAAGCACAAGACAAAGTAGTATTATGTAAATGAAAGTTAGTATCAGTAATTTCTTATGCTGATGTGTACGATGTGTTGCATACCTATTTACAAACAATTGTTTTAAATTTTAATCATTGATTACTATACATCTATTAAGAAACTATAATGGCCGACATCAGTGACAATGCGACAACCATTGAAAAAGAATGATGGCCGACAACTGCAACAATTAGAAAAGAATGATGGTCGACACTACGTCACACTGGAGCAATAAAAATGGCCGGGGGCAGGGGGAAGAACTAGTTTAAATAATGAAGATAATACGACTCTTGAGTGCAATAGTGGAAAGCACGAGATATAAATTATTGAAACATTATGATGTTATCATATATCATACTGACTATATATCTAAAGAGTTTCTTGACCTAAGTGATCTAAAATTATCTTTAATTGTAACTCACTTATATGAAAGTTCTCTTTACAATCGTTTTTAACTGATTGAACTATTTACCCTCGTCCCATTAAGTTTAAAACCACAAATTAGAAAAACCACCAGTCGAATTAACATTTTCAATACGGCAATCGTAAAAAATCGAGTTGAAGAGACATTCTCATGCGACCAATAAGTATTAATGACGCTTCTTTTCGTATCGAAAGCGAAACAGACTCGTCGCTCTTTGAAACGCCGATCAGCAGTTAGCAAAGGGAAACCGTAAATCGTCCGTTAAATGATCGATCTTAATGTCCTTTTAATGCTTGAAGTGCGGACATAAAGCGAACCCTATTCTTCAAAAAAATAAAAAAGAACGAACGAGTCGACACCAGAGAATATTCGTTATCAGTAGCAATTTAGATATTTAAAATTCGTAAAAATACTGTTACGCGTTATGACGTCCTTCTCTACCATACGATTTCAAAATAGAGAACGATTTAGATTACTTTAAGGACCTTTATAGGGAGAAAAACACAATACTTAAATGCTTATCTGAAAATTTCTAGTCCTCATGTAATTTAATCAACTGATTCATGGCGACTTCGCCTTCCTAAATTGACCCATAAAATAATTCGTGCATGAAGGTAACTAATTTAGAAAAACCAAAGGAATTTCCGTTTCTACTCGTAAGAGCTTGAATGCTCCCTCCTCAAGATCCAGGATGTCCCAATTTTGATGCTGGTATTCTTCATTATTTAGCGACAAGATATGTAATTGTAGAATCATTCAGATATTAGTTTAGTTTTCTCAGGAGCAACGTCTACCTTCTTCACCCTATTTGATGATGACAACATGGGCGTAGATAGGTAAGGGCAAAAGGGGGGCTCTACCCCCCTCTAGCAAGCTCATTGCCTCCCCTAGAAGAGCTTCTTGACGAGTAACGATATAGTTACAAAGTTTAGCAACATAGAAGCCGAACACATTAACTCTATAGACACATAAAAGTATTGAAAATCTGTCCCCCTAGAAAAAATCTGCCGCTATACCCATGGATGACACTGACAGTTGTTTCAAATGACGTCACAGATATTTTGTATGGAACTGTACAGCGAGAATCTTGAGGGAGATGAAAGCGATACAAGAAGTAGCGTTACAAGCGGGCAATGATACAGCCAAGCTAACTGCCGATGATGTTCCAGTTCCACCGTCAACCGGAATTTCATTATAAGTTGGCGGAGAGTTTAAAAAGGCCCTAAACCGTTGTTAATGTGCTATAATACATTTTGATATACTTTGCTGATAGATCGAATAATAAGTCACGCCAATTCCAAAAGCTATTTACTTTATTTATGTGCGCCGATTCATCATGGCTTTTGATTAGTTTATGGCTTTTATGGCTCGGAATTCTCGCTGCGCTGATGTGGATATTTCTACACATCAGTGAACCGACCAAACACTTCCGGATGTTCACAAATCACTCTTTTTTATCGCGCGCGCGGCCCGCGTATCATTAGAAAAGGCGGAGATTTACCACCGCACCGGCATACCAGCACACCAGAGCACCGCGAACCCCGCCAATCCGCATCCCATCGTATCGCATCGCGTCGCGTCGCAAGTCGCAACGGACGCGTCGATTTCCACGGCAATTTTAAATTATTGCCCATTATTCTTCGAACCGATGTAAGGAGATTATTAAAATGTGCACCTCCCTATAATATAACCTGCACACATGCACACGGGTTTGCTACATATATATATATAGGTACTTGTCGTTACCGCTATCGTATCGTCGCGCTACATTAAAACAATCGGAAAACAAATGTCTTGAAAAAAGGACGATATAAGCCCCAAAATCGATCGAAATGAGCAGAAAGTGCAGTAATCGGTAATAAATAATAAGTTTCCAAACATTTTGATACCATGTTATTTACATCATCATAGCTTTAATTCCGTTTCTGCTTTTACTATGTTTCTAACTAGTCCTTCAAGTCTCAGAAGGTGTCTTACCATCTCCAGCCCTCTGGTCAGTTATATCAAAGAAGAAAATGAACACGGAGAAGAGTATAATCCTTAAGGATATAGTTTAAATTCTCGTCTATCTCCAATTTTCAAAAAAAGTTGTACATCCCGGCGTGATCCAGTCCTGTCTCTATTGACATCCATACTGCCCTTTGTTATGTTACTTCTTCCTGTACATACAGCTTTAATCCTATTTTTGCCTTTACTATGCATCTAGCTAGTCCTTCATGTCTCAGAAGGTGTCTTACCATCCTGTATCTCATTTTTTCTAGCCCTCTCCCGAGTAGAATTTATTTTGGGAATTCCCTAACTCCAATTGGGTCCCTATTGGAGATTGTTGGATTTGCCCGAATTGGGCATTTTCCACCTATACCCAATGAATTTTGATCTGCGTATTTTAGGGCTATCCCGAACTTTGTCCAAACTGCACTTCCCAACTACAATCTTGAAGAATAATTAATAANAATAATATTTTATTTACTGTATCGTATTAATAATTATTTTTATACTTTCATGCAACAGGTAGCCATTTATTGGAAAGTATTTATTGGGACCCAATCGGGATTTCCCTAACTATATCTTAGACTTATTTTATTGTAACCCAAGAAAAGATTTTGAAGAACAGGTGGGGGTAGCATGTGTTTGTGACCAGTATAACTACTAGTAGTTTACAAAACAGTTTAGACATAGCCTTTTTTTTTTCGTATATCAAGATCTATATTCTCAACAATTTATTTATGTAGGTACTATGCCAACAAATTCATCGCAAGAAAGACATCGTGAACACGTTTACGTGTCAGAAGATTTCGTGAAATAAATCTTTAATACATGAAGAAGAAAATTTGAGGTTAGACAAAATTCATTTGGAATTTCCCCAAATTTTTCAATTAGGGCTTTCCCTACCGGGTCCCAGGTGGGGAAAGCGTTACATTTCCAAAAGGGAACCGCTTGGGTATCCCATTTGGGACCCCATTTTAATTTGGGAAAATCAATTCGGAACCCAATCGGTTCCCAAAAATAAATTCTACTCGGGCTGGTCAAAGAATAAAATGAACACGGAGAAGAGCAAGATCCTTAAGGACACAGTTTATATTCTCCCTTTTTCCAATTTTTAAAAAAACTTGTACGTTGCCGGGTGATCCAGTCCTGTCTCTATTGACTTCCATACTGCCCTCTGTTCTGTTACTTCTACCAATGCACTGCCAATACATCTCCATTTCTAGCCATTTCTATCCACGATATTTCCTATAAAACCACATTTCAAACGTTTCGAACCTTTTTGTCTTCCAACGCGCCCATCGCCATCCACTTTTCGCATCCGTACAGAGCATGTAAAACGTAAACATTAATTCGAGTAAGTCGCTTTTACGGTTGACGCTTTAGTGCAACTGTTGCAATTCGAAACAGGGGTTTCATCTGCATTTTATGTTTTCGCGAAAATAAACTTCCAGTAGATACACGCAAACACGATACATTTATACAATATGTATACGTATAATGGTGTAGAGTAGCAAGCAGGAGCCGCCGGCCTGTGTTATTTCGTTCTTCTAATTAAACTATATTGGATTGTGCAGAGCTAGTGTTAACAAGTAAATATGCCCCCATACTTGTATCCTGGCTAATGCTTTCATCCGACGTAATATACATATTATATGCGAATTGGTTTAACAGCGCGAGATAATCTTCATACAAGGCTTGCATATTATAAACTTGTTCGTTATATTAACTTCTCTTTCGAAATAGAGCGCGGTAGCATCCGCTGATAGATTTATTCCGAACGTCCAGAGCTATCCACTGGCAACTTTAAATAATGCTACGTGTAGATAATAACAGTAATCAACATTATGATGACAATTTAATACACTGTCTTTTAGATCGAACGAATAGCCTAACTGATACGTACGCCGCTTATGGAACAAAAGATCGAAGGTTCGAAACCCGTCATTGACATAGGGTTTTTTCTAATAACCGAAATAGGAAAAAACACTCCTAGTGATATTATCTCCAAGTAGTGGCTCCCTTCTGGCCGCAACATTAATAAAGCAAAAGACCTCTTTGGACTATTATCAGCTCTCTGGAAGTTATGACAATATAGCTACTTATTCATATTACAACTGTAAGTGATTTGTGGTTTATCAATGCGTTACTAGAAGTCTCAATATCGATGATTTATGAAACTTAAAACAGGGCAATCCTTAGAGAAAGATGTAAGAAATTGATATAAGACTTGGAGTTGGTACGCAGGTGGCCAAAGCGATAATTACGTGTCGCCTTGAGTAGGTACTACCCATTTCACCATTTCTTAATAATATTTTCCTGCTCTTCTTCCTCCACCTCCGCCTCCGCCTCTTCCTCCATATATAATAAAAGAACGACAATGTCGGACCCTCCGTAATAAATAACAAGCACGCGGATGTGAGTTGCTGCCTAATCCGGTTGCACCTTAAAATTTATAATTGAACGGTAAATTGTTTTAAAATGCAAAGTTTAGATCAAAAGTTATGACGACAGGTTGACGTTTATTGCGGCCTGGTCTGTGTAGCGTAAAAGCTTTTAAGCGCGCATTATGTTTTCATCGGGTTCTTAACATCATCGTCATTCGTTAAGGGTCCACGTGGATTAGGCGACACATCTAAATTACTACTGAAAAATATCGTTGTTATCTACTTAAGGAACAATTGCCGATTTTCATCAAATGGATGAGGTGCACTTTGTTATTTAAACTAAGAGAACTAAAATAACTCTCTATAAAATGACTCTACTAAGTTTGATCAAGAAAATACCACAAATGGCGCGGTAAACGCCATCTGTAGTACGATGCTACATTTTAGAATTACGTATGCTCCAACAAGGTCCATTTAAATATATGGATATCTACTTGCTGGAACGAATCCCGCCGTAGCTAACCTCAACGTGGTAGGCACGTTACCACAATCGAATCAAATAATTCGAATTTGATCAAATTTGATCAAATTTAAAAAAGAAACATATTAACGAGTGTCTTTCGCCCTATTCTCCAACTTGGCAGCCATCAGCATTAGTCGAAATTAAAATACTTAATATTTGTTTTTATTTTAGTTTAAAGAGAATAAAAATTAACCAGCATTCTAAAATATCGCCTAATCCACAAACACCCTACTAACAACCGGTCAGCGACCACCGAAGCACCAACAATGTGCCGTGCGCCACTCTGTCCAAGTTTTTCTTCATCGATCTTGTCCCTTCAGATCTTCTCCCTAATTGTACCTAAGTACCTATACGCCAATATCGCTATCCTAAACCTTAACCTAATATGACTGAAACTTCCAACAGTATTTGATCTTAAACAGCGTACCTGACTATAAATAGGTACATCAACTGCTCAGAATATTTTTTTATGTATTTTTACCATTTCCAAGCGAATGCTAAAGTGAAATTTTGTGCTTAGCTTTACTGGTTTTTTTCCGTTTCATATGGCACAAGATTCCTTTATTTATTATTGAACTTTAATAATTTTTTTCTAATTTTCCATACTGCACTGAGTTTTCTTGATTTTCCATGACTTTCTGAAATATACGTAACTTTCCTGATTTTAGTGTACCCTCATGTCGTACAATGTTTCTTTAATTATCCTTGATACCCCAAGTCTTAACGATTTCCTGTGAAATTCTTAAGCATACTTGGCTTTCATTATTTTTCCGGCTTTCCTTGTGAATATTAGACTTCTTAAATTCGGTTTGGCCCACCGAGCTTTCAATGATATTTCTTGACACACTGAGCTTTTCTGATGACTCCCATACGTTCAAATTTGTTCCTATTTGTTCCCACCATCCCTAGCATACTCCACTTTCCTGTTTTTACTAAATATTCTGTATTTTAATTATGCTAAATTATATTATGCAAAAATTAATTAATCGACACAAAGCAAAATCTTCATTTGGGCAGATCAAGTCGAGATTTTGGTGGACAATAGTATGCTTTTGTGGTTGGTACATACCATAATACCCATAATAGAGCGAATATTCATGCTTCAAGACGGACAATCACGTATGTACAGTCCACTATCGGAAACGTTATGACATTAACACCTCAACAATTACGATAATTCTGCAGCATTATCGTCAGTCTAACGATCTTATTGGACTAATGAATTACATGTTTGTCACTTGCCCATGGGAAATGCAATGGTCCATGTATCATTCGACACATGCACTAATCGAATAACGCTAAGGCAGATGGATGGGTTAAGGAGAAGCAAACAATTATTCCATTAGAAATCCTTCAATTGTACATTAGATATACGTTATACATTACCAAAACTTTCGGTTTTTATAG
Organism: Agrilus planipennis; assembly: GCF_000699045.2. Lineage (NCBI taxonomy): Eukaryota > Metazoa > Arthropoda > Insecta > Coleoptera > Buprestidae > Agrilus > Agrilus planipennis. The sequence goes on along the minus strand of NW_020439032.1, from coordinate 542,552 downwards.
GTAGATGAATAAAATCTGATCCTACATACTATACAGAAATACAGTCGAACTTCGATAACTCGAACTGCGATGTGACACATAAAAACTTCGAGTTATAAAAACTTCCAGTTATCAAATAATACTTCTTTAATTAGTATTTCTTTGTGAATGAACATTTATGTATTTATTTCAGTAAAAATTGGTTAAACGTTACAGAAGTGCCTTAATATCTATGCTCTTCAAAAGAATAACAAAAGATTATGAAACAGTACTATCAACATATTTTTACATACATATTATGTACATATGTATGTACTACAAGAACATATATACATATACCTATGTATGTATTAACTATTTTACTTTAAAAAAAGTCAGTTATTTGTGACTGACGAACGGATTTCTTAACTTGGTTTTCGAAAAAAGCTTCAATTTCATTTAAACTATTATACAGGGTATCGGTTGTATATTCACTGGCTTTTAAATAGGAACGCAAGACACTCAACGAATTTTCAAATTTTTGACCAACAGACAATGTTTTTAAAGTACGCTTGATGACATATTAACACACGCAAAAATGTCTTTAAAGTAATATATAAATGAAATAGGCACAGTGTCTTTTAATTATTGTTAGTAGTAACTAGTAAGTCAAACAAGTGAACTTAGCAAGCGCAGAAACCGAACTACCTGCATAAATACGTTAAAAACGACCGTAATTACGCGATTCCCCAGAAAATTCGACTTATCGAAGTTGGCGCAACATATTTCGTTCGAGTTATCAAGATATTCGAGTAATGGAAGTTCGAATAGAACAAAATAATTCGAAGTGGTCTGTATTCTGTCGAAACTGCCAGACGCGGATCGCGATTTCGATCTTTTTGGATCTCAACAGCGCTTCGCAGGCAGCTCCGTCAGAACACAGACCAACCTGCTGTCTTAACAGCGCGTTTTAGAAAATACCACAAATGGCGTGGTGAGCGCCATCTGTAGTACGATGCTACATTTTAGGATTACGTATGCTCCAACAAGGTCCATTTAAAAATATGAATATCTACTTGCTGAAACAAATCCCGGCGTAGCCAACCTCAACGTGATAGGCACGTTACCATAATCGAACAAAATAATTCGAAGTGGTCTGTATTCTGTCGAAACTGCCAGACGCGAATCGCGATTTCGACGCGCTGATGAGATCCAATAAGATCGAAATGTGGTATTTCCTGAAGCCAACCAATTTGGTTCGACTTATCAAAAATTCGAGTTATCGAAGTTCGACTAATCGAAGTTCGACTGCATATACCTAACGATAAGTGTAATTTCCTTAATTCCCCCTGTTATCATTCAAAACAATTAATGTTGCATGTTATTAGAACCATATACAGCAGGGGGTGGAGTAATATACCGGGCCGGTGTGCGCGACTTGCAGATATTATATTGTGAATGTTAATTTTGACACCTGTTATGCGTGGCAATTAGGCGGAGGGGTTCTTCAAGATCTAATTGCAGTTTCGTGAACAACAATTCGCTAATTGGTAACGATATACGACCATCCTTAGTTGTAAACGTTTAACTTTATAATCTACATCCAATAAACACCATTAGACACATCTGTTTCTGCCGTGTTACAGGCTCAAACCAATTTTGGTTGTTGCTAATATAATAGTACACCTCTATATGGTTGCCATTTGGAATCAGAAACGTTTACCAAAACTAATTAATCGTTAATTTAGTTATTCCTGCAGTAGGAAAAGGTTTTAAGCAGTAGCGGCACATAACATACTTTAAAGTATTAAGATTTCCTCATTTGCTCTGCCTTTTCTAAAAAGTTGATGACTTTTTTAATTTTTTTTAAGGTTATCTAACGTACTTGATTTTCCTTAAAAATATGGGTTTTTCTGATCATTCCTTGACATACATAAGGTTCCTTACTACACTGACGTTTATTGATTTGCCATGACTTTCTCAAGCATACCTAGCTTTCCTGACCTTTTCAGGAATTCCTGACATAGAAAGATCCTTTATTTATTCCTGATTTTTCTGTGATTTTCTTTTTCTCAGTGATCTGTTTTGAATTTCCACAACTTTCTCAAATATACTTAGATATCCTAATTTTTGCTTCACTGAGCTTTCAGTGATATTTATTGACACACTGAGCTTCCGTAATATTTCCTTGAATCAGAACCCACTGAACTTTCTTGACATTCTGTGATATTCTCAAATATAGCTAGCTTTCCTAACTTTCTCAGACACTCGTGACACAAAAGTCCTTCATTTATTACGAAACTTTAACGATTTTTTTCTAATTTTCCTTATTTCACTGAGCTTTAATGATACTCCACGGCTGTCTCAAATAAACACAGCTTTCTTAATTTTTATTTACTCTCCTCTTCAGAATATTAACTTTCTTTAATTATTTTTTATCCACTGAGCTTTCAGCGATATGTATTGACACATTGAGCTTCCATAATATTTCTTTAAATTAAAATCCACTGAGCTTTTTTGACTTTCTTTGGTATTCTTAAGCATAGTTAGCTCGTATAATCTCTTCTTACTCTCTTTGGAATATTAAGTCTGCTGACTTTGAGTCTACCGAGCTTTGAATGATATTTTTTAACACACTGAGCTATTAATGATATTTCTCAAAACACCGAGCTTTCATAATAACTCTAATAGTATTAAATTTGTCCTTATTTCATCCTTGCATCTCTGACATACTGCACTTTCCTCATTTTCTGTGACTTTCCATAAATCGACCGTCCCATCGGATTATATGGAAGGCAATATGACACTAGATACGTACACCTACCACGCATCGCAAATATTTATCGTATGTAGTTAATTCCTTTTGGATTTTTGCTTTTACCTTAACCATCTAATAATAATAATGATAATAATCAGTTTCGATATCCGTACCGAGCGAGGCACAACAGTGGCGCTGGCAGCGTCTTCGTCTACGTGATGGTTAACGAGATTCACGTACAATACACGTTTAACATGGTCGCTGTTGTATTAAGTGGTGATTTAGGAAGACACGGTTATTAGGCGAGCCATAAAATGCCTCGCTAATGGCGTACGGCTGTTGCGTCAATTATTTATCTCGGGTCTTTTTGCACCGCGGAATATAACATTCGTTCGTTCGTTCGCTGGCTCGTTCGCACACGCACGTACATGCATGTACGCCGGAGCCGCGTATAAAGCTCGTAACCCGCGGCATTTCGGGACGCTTATTTGCAAGTGTTATTCAATTTATTCGGTGACACCCGCGCGCCCTCTTTGTTTATTGGCACGTTGTGATTTCTGCCCGTGTCTGCGGCACGTGTGCACCCCTAACGACCTCAACGCTTGCTTGTCTCGTATCAAGTTGAATTAGACTTAAAACGAACAACATAGTATCAAATTTAATGCACATGTACATATCTAAATGCAGGGTGGCGTTCAAGTAATCCCCCGAAAAAATAATCTTGGTTTACAGTGTTCATCAATCGTTATAACTTTGATATTAAACTTTTCTAACAAGGCCTATAATAACCAAGCTATTATTGTACCTAATTAAGCTTTCTGATATATATACATATTTCGAAAAGCTATCTATGAATAGCAAAAACAGGCACTAAACTCTTTGCATAACACAAAATAAGGTCACCAGTACTAATATCTACTTGCGGATACTGAGCTACCTTTAACTGACTATCCATAATATTGACTTTCTCTGACACATCGGATTTTCGTCAACTACTACTACTTTTTCTGAGTTCCATGACTCACTGGAGTTCTCTTGGTATTTACTTTACTAAACACGTTCATCATCATAAGGTCGTCAGTCCTAAGACTGGTTGGATACGTACCTCCACTCTTTCCTATCCTGAGCTAATCTTCGCATTTCCTCAAAACTGGAACAACCCACATCCTTAACTATTTGCGAACAGTAATCTAATCTCCTACTTCTGCTTCTAATGTGTCTCTGACTGGACATTCATGCCAGAAAAGGTGTCCTACCAACCTATCTCGCCTATTTCTGATTGACTTCCATAGAGTCCTCTGTTCTTCTATTCTTTCTAATATCTCTTCATTTCTTACCTTCTCTATCCACGATTAGCTCATCATTCGCCGGTAACACCACATTTCGAACGCTTATAACCCTTTCTTTTCTGCCGCGCTCACTGTCCATGTATTGCACCCGTAGAGCGACGCGCTCCAAACATACACCTTTAACAAACTTTTTCGAATTTCTAAATTAATCGTTCGTGAGCATAGAAGTGACTTCTTTTTATTGAAGGTGACTAGACCCTGCTCTATTCTTTTCATTATATCGCCACTATTCCTTCCGTCCTGACTTATCTGACTTCCTAAATACCCAAAATCAGTCACTTCTATAATTTTTCGTCTCCTATCTTTATATTCGGTCTTTCCCTACTTCTTCTTCCCTTGCATACCATTAATTTTTTTTTTACTTTTATTTATTTTTATACAATACCATTTTATATAAAGCTATCTATAACTCCTTCTTGCTAGATCTTAATACAGCTGTATCATCTGCAAATCTAAGCATACTAATCTTTTGCCCTGTATATCTATCCCTACAATTGTACTGTCTTTAATGATGTTGATCGCGTCTTCGATGTGACAGTGTACATTCCTGTCTGACTCCCTTCCTAATATTTACATCTCTACGTACTAAACACGTTGAGACTTATTAATTGCTCTTCATTTTCTCTGAAAATATTTAGAATTTTCGCTGACATACTAGTGTTCCGACAAACTAAAAATTCCGAATTAGTTCCTAACATGGTAGGATTTCCGAAATTATCATTCATATTGCTGTAGCTTTTAATGTTCTTTTCTGATCTTTCTCTGAATTCCTAGACACTAAGCTTTCCTGATATTTATCTCATTTTAAACACACTGACAATGAACTTATTTATTTGATTTTGTCGAATGTACTATGAAAAACTGAACTTTTCTAATCTTTTCCTTGCTTTCCCCTACATACGGACCTTCCTGGATAGTCAATGACATACAAAGTATCCTCATTTTATCGTGAGGTACGCTACAACTTTTTTTTATCGTAATCTTCCAAAAAATGATAACTGTTTATTACTGTATGTCTCGGACAACTGCTTTTCTTTATAATAACCATATGAACAATAAAACGGAGATCAATAATTTTTCTTTTCTTATCATGTTGGTTGATATTTTTTAATATACGAATATGATTTGAATATTTTAGAAATAATCCACCCCATAAAAATTTTATTCTTGATGCCGAATACACTCATCAAATTCGGCAAAATTTCAGTAAGAATATCAAAAGAACTTTTCAATTGCGTCTTTGAACTTGTGCATATTAAGTACGTAAATAATATGGGCTTTTGACAGTGACGACACGGTCGAATCGACGGGGTCGCGCAGGGTCATACGAGGGGTGACGAGAAGGAGAGGGTGTGTAAAATCGTAGATCACCAGGAGTGATCCATGCATCTTGTACAAGTGGACTAATTAGACGGGAAGAGATCTAGCAACCTTCCTTTTAATTAACATTCCTTGTTCTTCCTCGTCCCCCCGCCCCTATCTTCACCTACCACTCGAGGGGATAGTAATCGGAGTGCGGAAGAAGTTGCAAATTAAAGGCAATAACTGCCAAGGAGACCAGAACCGTTGCCAACGGAACGACGTCGTTTTTGTTTGCTAATTGTTGAATTAATTCGGTGTCATTCCATCAGTTCACCTGCCTATCTATGTACACATATATATTTCTATGTATATATAGGGTAGGTACGTAGAAATCGATTAAATTCCGATCTTCTCCCGTCTGTTCGTCGTTTCCTGCCAATGACTACGACGCTTCATGCCGTCTTTGTCCTTATTAACGTTTGACATTTTCGTCAATTTATAAATTTTACGTGCCCGATCGTCTTGTAAAATAATTGGGGGCAAAAGACGACGACGGGAAACCGGGACCAGGACCGGAATCCTGATTACCGTGCAAACTTTGTCCCTACTTTAAAAAACAATTTATTCGATGCAATAACTATTAACTTTAAGTGTAACTACGTAAGGATTCTAACGGAAAAAAAGGAATAAAAAACAAACGTTTAATTAAAACAGCCTTTCTTTTCCACTCATTTCCGAAACGAAATCGAGCAAATTTCTCTTGAAAATATATAATATTTCCTTTATTTAATCAACTTATAATGCAAATGATTTGATGCATTCCTAGTTAAATAACAATTTAAATGTATTGCGATTGAAACACAAAATGTGTTAATTAGTTTCCTATATTGACCCTGTGTGGTGTTTCCATGAGTAGAAACTCAAATATTTCGAAAAATAATAGGAACCCTAATAATAACTACAGATTATCTCAAATTAATTAGGTAAAATTTGTTGCTGCTTTAACACCCTCTCGTAGATTAACGACAAGAGTACGTAAAGCCCGAGTTCGATTGTCGGCAAGGATGTGACAACAGCAACAAATTTTTCCACATTAACTTGAAATAACTTATAATGGAATGAAATTAAGTTGATTTCACATAATGTTTGATATGTAGCGAAAGAACACTATTGTTTTTTTTGTATAAATATCCTAGTGATGTGGGGTAGGCATAAATCAACGGACCCGGGTTCGATTCTCAGCGAGGGTGTGACTGCAGCAACAAAATTTTTCCTTAACTTTATGTAATTTGTAGTGGGATGAAATTAAATTGATTTCACATAATGTTTGATAATTATTGAAATATAAAGGTAATAACTTAAGTGTCATTCACCAAGTGATGTGGGGTAGGTTGAAATCGCTCATAAGGGTGATATCCCACATTGTAAGTTGAGGTAGCTGATCCAGTGAATTTGGATACATTCATAGGCTGCTGGTGATGGTTTCGTAGCGTCATAGGCGGCTAGAGTGGTTTGTCCATTCCACAATCAGGTCCTCCAGATCATTCTGTTAGGATAGAAGTCTACGAATGTAAATATTATCACGCACTGCTATCAGTATGCTCCATTATCTTCTGTCACTAGGTCAATCACAGTGGAAGATAATGAAGCTGTCCAGCCCGAGTGGTTCACAATCATGCAGCCTCTCACCTAGGATAAGAACGTCACAGATCTTCAGCACTTCAATCAGCCGAAAATTGTCTAATTTGGTTTGTGGTCCANTCAGCATTTGCCTAAGTGATCCAAGGAAACCACAGAAAAACTTGGACCAAGGCAGACGGACCCGGAATCGAACCTGCGTCCTCCCGAATGCTAAGCAATGGTCTAAACCTCTAGGCCATGCCGCTCGGTCTGTTTTTACTAAACGTCGCACTGTAATAAATAAAAAGTTCACACCAGAACTGTTGTTGGTTTATTGGCAAAATTAGAATCTTGAAAAGTATAAATTCTTTTTACTAACATTTTCCTTGTATAAATACTCTTAAAATCCCTGTTGATTCAATTCATTTGTATTCTCTACGTTTGACGGTCATCTCTACAGTTAGTAAATTCTCTTTTTATCAAATATCAATGCGAAAATTCATTTTAATTTTTTCCCATTATAAACTACCTCAAGTTAATAAGGGAAAATTGTTGCGGGAAACTAACCCGGCGAGGGTGTGACAACAGCAACAATTTTCCCTCAATATCCTGAGGTAGTTTATAGTGGGAAAATATTCGAATGAATTTTCACATTGTTATTTGATATTAACCCCTATTCTCTTTTTGTGTTCTACATTCTAATTGTTTTTGTTATTTCTTTGTGTGTTTTGNGTTGTAGTTGATGAGGTAGACATGGCGTTTGACTACTACATATAAGCATACAGGTGTTTTGATCGGAGATAAGGCTACTACTACACAGTTACAGTTGTTTTAGGCCATAAAGTATCACTTTACTGACAGTGAAAATTTCAAGCACGAATTCACCAGAAAATCAGCCCCATTCGGCTGTTTCGTCAGTTGTCCCCACGTCAATAGACAACAATCACAGTTGCCTATATTTATGCCTACAGGTACCGCAACGTCTGTCTCTCTATACCTGGGAACAGGTTTTAAGTGTCGGTTAATTTTTTGCTTAGAATTGTGTGAAGATTAGGGGGATTATCGGTCTCGTACAGCAAGAGATCCAAACCGCAATAATCTGTTCGTTCTTTTGGATTTTTTGGAATCATTTTCGCTTTTTTATGATCGTTTCTATAGGTAGTTGCTATCGAAGAATCCAAGTGGCTACATGTTTGCAATAAATTGCCGGTGGCCTACTTTTCATATATATTTGCGACAGATGATTGAATAATTTTGGTTTTTGATTCTGGACAACACATATCATAAATTTTATCATCTGATAATTTCTACAATGATAAAAGAATGTTTGCGGTTTGTGAGTACAAGGCGGATAACAACATTGGTAACGAGAAAATCCTACAAGAAACTTAATTTAAGTTGATTTCACATGATGTTTAATAATTATTAGAATATTAATCACTAATAAAAGTAAAAACTTTCTTAATGTAGGACTTAATAAAAATCCTGTTAGTAGACGGCGGGTAGACATTGTAGCTAGTAAATAAGACGGTTCGGGAGAGATATTTTTCCGAAGGATTGCGTGTTCCTTCCGCCGGTGACGCGTGACAAGATATTTTTCCTCGGCCGCGGTCGCGGAGCGCTGCTACCGTGAGACGTCGACGACGACGACGACGGTCGCGACGAAGCTCCGTGCCGTGACGCTTTCGCCCGTGGCGATTCCCTTTCATAATCCTTTTACTAAAACCGAGTCGCGTAACGTGATTAATTGACGCATTGTTTTCGTTAGCAATAATTTCAGTTTTCATTTCCACACCGGAACTTCCGAACTAAGTTTCGGAGCAACGAAAAGAACGTCTCCAATAATATATGAGTGTCGAAATTTAGGGCCTAACTGCCTTCTACGCCCCCCTCATACATCTTCATTTTTCTCTTATTTGCCTCCCTATCTTTCTCTCTCTTCGTCACTTTTTCCCTTGCTCTCTACCTATCCTCTGAGCGTGTTCTCTCCAATCTAACAAATAATGTCCTTAATACAAATATCCTCTCTCTTAGGGTTTTTACAACCTTTTAGATACTCTTTCTGTCAACTCACCTAATTAGGCCGGCTTAATGGTTCTTTTTGTAATAAAGTTAAAGGTTAACTGTTACTTTTCCCGCCATAGTTTCATTTCATCGCCGTGACATTTGACCTTTGTATAGAATCGATTAATACGAAATGACTCCGCCAGATCCTTACGGAAAATTGACCTCTGTCAAACTCTTTGAGCCTTTTGACGGACTCGTCGAGAATTACCAGAATTTAAAATTTCAAAGGGTTTCAAAGAGGACCATTTTCTTTCAGGATCTAACCGGGTCCTTTAAAAAAGAGTGCGAAACAAATGGTCATACAGCCCGCTGTTGTGTATGTATTTTTTTTGGAGATAAATAACTTGTATATTTGGTGGATTTTATAGGGCGTATGTTGGTCGAGGATAAAAATCCAAATAAAAAAAATGTTGCTCAAGATTGAACTTGATATATCTGGTGCAAGTGCTTAAAGTACTAAACCCGAAATAAATTCTGGTTTCAATCTAAAACCGGTAAGATTTCTATCAAATGTAAAACCTATTAAATTGTGAAACAAGTACACAATACCATTTAGCCTTTTATTTCTATTTCCTGGTGTGATTATAATAAGAACTATTGGACATACTTAGTAGAACTAGTAAATATGACTAGTAGGAACCAGCAATTTTATAAATGATTTTATGTACATTAAGGTTATACCAAAATTGGGATTTACAACACATTTGCATTTAATAAATAAAATGAATCAGAAAGAAATAGTCAAGATCAAGTCAATAGACTGATCAATGTGGTTTTTCTTCGTGTCCAACTAGTCTTAGGACTGACAACCCTATGATAATGGAGTGTAAAAGTAACCGAACATAATAGAACAATAAAGTTTTCTTTAAAAAAATCGCAATTACATCAGTTACAAAAAAATCTATTTCGTGTAGGTACTGTAATGATTAGAATCCGTAAACCTTGTCAAAATGAAGCTAAAACTTAAGAGGATAAGTAAACGGGTGTTTGGTAAATAGGTATGGTGGATCCGCGGCGGGCTTGAGAAGACCAAAGGGCAGTTGTATAGTTGAAATTATGGTGTTTACCTTTGGGATCAGAAGGAATCGAGGCGGTTGTTCTCGACTGATGTCATTTAATAAATTAAATGAATCAAAAATAAATAGTCGAAAACCAAATACATTTATTTGAGTTTCTGCCTGACTGATCAATGTAGTTTTTCTTGGAATTGGTCAAAGGTATGCCAGATAAAGATTAATAAAAGCTGATAATTTGAGATAAATCTTAAATCTCTTAAATTAATTAGTCATCACAATTTCACTAACTTTATTTCCTTAAAGCATGGATAATATCTGAAATTCAATCATCACATTATGTTCAGTCAATTAGAAGGATCTTGCATTAACTCGTTAAGTTTTGAATTTTTTATACCAAATTGTCAATTTCAAAAGGATTCTGGAAAGACCAATTTCTCTTCAATTGCGAACTGATAAAGCAGCGCCAACATACAAACATTTGATAAAAATTATAAGTAAAATTAAACTAATAACAACTTTTTAATCGTTGATTTTAAGTCAGAGATATTCAAAATTACTTTTTTTTTCTTTAGCGAATCATTTCATTAAAGGATTTTACATTTGTAATGTCCTGTGTCCCCTTTTTCTTTTCGATATTTTTCCTCTTTCGTTTTCCTTTCAGTTCGGCATCAACGACATCGGGACTAAAACGACAGGACGGGTTTTTATGGCTGTTCGCCACGTCGAAAGTCCTGACGGCAGGGTAGCGATATCGGCAGCATCAGCGGGCAGCGAAAGTAGTCCGGGGCTATGCCACACTACGCCATTCCGCGCCATTCCACGCCACTCTGCTCCGCTTCCTCGTCATGCCTCTCTCCTTTACCGCACAAATTCTTCCAACTTTTATGATCTACGGCTGACAGGCGCGCTTTCTTAATGACACTGTCAAACGTTTAGTTGATTTGTGACGGCAGATTTCGATTAAAGACATCACTTTCAGCCTTGCGAGAAAATATTACCGCACCGGTTTCAAACTAATGGCGTCTCCTGATCCCATAAAATATGTGATCAGTATTACTACGGAGCATCGTGCATGCCCGTTGACGACGTCGACTACGACGACGCCACCCTCTCTGCCATCACCACCACCACCACCACCTACACTACAACCACCCATCCTTTGTTTTCGTCAGATACTTATGTTTCGAATACGACTAGTAAAACGACTAATTAAATAGAAAGAATTATCTAGTGCGTCTACTTTTAATGGCGAATGTGAACTGTACAACACAGTGCTACCAATTTTTTTTTATGAATATGCTTAACGTTAGGTTATGTTAGGTTAGGTAGAAAAAGACAACACAAACGAAGCGGGAAGTTTTAGAAACGTTAAAGTTACAAATAAAATAATTCGAAGTGGTCTGGTATTCTGTCGAAACTGCCAGACGCGGATCGCGATTTCGATCTTTTTGGATCTCACCAGCGCGTCGCAGGCAGATCCGACAGAACACAGACCAACCTTTACCTGCTGTCTTAACAGCGCGTTTTAGAAAATACCACAAATGGCATGGTGAACGCCATCTGTAGTACGATGCTACATTTTAGGATTACGTATGCTCCAACAAGGTCCACTTGTGTGAATATCTACTTGCTGAAAACGAATCCCGAATACCAGACCACTTCGAATTATTTTATTCGATTATGGTAACGTGCCTATCACGTTGAGGTTGGCTACGCCGGGATTCGTTTTCAGCAAGTAGATATTCACACAAGTGGACCTTGTTGGAGCATACGTAATCCTAAAATGTAGCATCGTACTACAGATGGCGTTCACCATGCCATTTCTGATATTTTCTGTTAAAGTTACAGTTGTGGAACACTCTAATTTTCGGGAATACGAAGATAACTTCAGCACAGAAAAGAGTAGAGGCGGGTGACTAACCCTGACATAATTATCTTGTATTGCACAATGTATAATTAATTATCAAATCCCCTTAAAATTGAATATCGTTAATTATTCCATGCAGCATTACAGATTTTCCTACCATCGAGACTCCCTAGTTGATACCAATACTATCTCACGAAACATACTCACCAAGAGTACCCACCTTACATACAAAATCGAGGATTGACGAGTGTAAAAGATATCGAAACTTCACAATGGTCTTTAAAAAGGTGTCGTATCGAATACAAAAACGAAAAACAGTGGAACTGTTGTTGACGCGTTAATTCGGAAATGGGGGTGGGGGTAGGAAGATGATTCCGAGGGGGGTTAGATTAGGGAAAGGGAGGGGGAACGTTCGGGGGATGCGTTGAGGACGTTATTTGCAGCAGCGACCGGTCGTTCGGGGACGGTGGCGTTCTTCGTTGTAATTACTTACTTGACCAGCACCACTCTGAGATATAGAGGAGTTAGCGCAGTCCCGGCCGCCCATAAATATGTGATGTCCTGTAATATCATGTGCCAGCTGGACTAAATTGTTACGAATGGTCCACATCGTCGCATTCGCAGCCACCGAGAGAAGTTGTGTCGGAATTATTTGCCGTGTTTGTTTGCAGTCGAACATTAGGTGCCGACACTAATGGACCAGGACCGTATTCAGGACGATACCAGCTATACACGGTCTAGTAAACGAAAATATTTTAATCCACGCAAATGAGAACGCCAAACATGCCGATTTTTCTTAATAAATACTAACCAAAAGCATTTTCTAGTCACAATCGTGATTAAGACTATTAATTAGTTTCCATTTTACTACCGTAGAAGAACGTTTACATTTTCCGTCTTAAGTATTCAGCTAAGTCTTAAAGACGAAAAATTGAGGTCGCTGATTTTTAGTATGTAAGAATTGAGATACTTCAAGATGGAAGGTCTAGTTAGAGTCATATTAGAAGCAGAAACAGGAGTAGAGATGGGATGTTCTAGTTTTAGAGAAATGCAAAAATGGATAGGAAAAATTGAAGTTACATTTCCGAGCATTTTTAGGACTGATAACCCAATGATGATGATACCAATAATAATATTTTAACTTCGTTTGTATCTGACGCCTATTATTCTTCAGGTGCGTGTCCAACTAGTCTTAGAACAATGAAGTGTAAAAGTAACCGAACATAATAAAACAATAGCTTTTTAAAAAAAAATCACAATTACATCAGTTACTTATATAAAATACCACAAATGGCGCGGTAAACGCCATCTGTAGTACGATGCTACATTTTAGGATTACGTATGCTCCAACAAGGTCCATTTAAATACATGGATATCTACTTGCTGAAACGAATCCGGGCGTAGCTAACCTCAACGTGATAGGCACAAGTGGTCTGTATTCGTACCACAGATGGCGTTTACCGCGCCATTTGTGGTATTTTCTAAAACGCGCTCTTAAGATAGCAGGTAAAAGTTGGTCTGTGTTCTATCGGAGCTGTCTGCGACGCGCTGATGAGATCAAAACGATCGAAATCGCGATCCGCGTCTGGCAGTTTCGACAGAATACAGACCACTTCGAATTATTTTATTACATCAGTTATAAAAAAAATTCATCTCGTGTACTCTAATAATATTAGAAACCGTAGACCTTGTAAAATGAAGCCAAAACATAAGAGGTAAAGTAAACGGGTGTTTGGTAAATAGGTATGGCGGATCAGCGGCGGGGTTGAGAAGACCAAAGGGCAGTTGTATAGTTGAAATTATGGTGTTTACCTTTGGGATCAGAAGGAATCGAGGCGGCTGTTCCCGACTGATGCCAGATAGTAGCTTCTTTATGAGATGGCTTAAACTTTGTCCGCCGTAACCGAGAACGTACACAACGCTATCTGGGGATGTCGATGGAAATTGCTTCTTACTGTCTCCCGTGGTCGTTTCGTATGGCCGAAGATTCTCAAATAAAGGCGTTACACCTTGACAGACCGGACATTATTTAACGAACAAATCGACTTCACATCCTCTTTTAGACTTTGAGACACTTATTGGTACAAAGAGAAATAATAAAGTACTAGCAAAATTACACAGATAGATGTCGTTGTATTTATGATATGAAAATGGTTTTAATTGTTACAACTAATTAAAATATTAAAACGGGTACCATCGAATTTTCTATATTTACTTAAGTATCAAATACTTTTTAAGAAAATCTTGCAGGCATTTGCTCATTTTTGAAATATTGCAAACTAATAGTGGTGTTCGCACTATATCACCAGCTGCGAAGATTAAGATGATTGTAATGATTCATATTTTTCTGTTTGAAGTGATTGAGATATAGTTTTTCTACCTTTATGTTATAGTTTCCTCGTTTCAGCAACAAATAATTATCTATGTGCTTCCTTATTGCCTTTGTTACCGTTTTAATTGGAAAAAAGACACTGATGCTAAAATAGTTTGCTTAGCGTGAAAGATCAGAACCAAAATAGGGTTGCAAATAATTTTATTCATGTAAGGCCATGATCAATCATTTTATATCAAAATATTTACAACCCCATTTTGTTTCTGATCTTTTGCTCTTTGTGATAAGAGAAAGAAAAGGAATTCATAGTTTCTTTAGCTTTGGCTTCATCTAATACTAGTGAAGTTTTTCGAATTGTTTTCTAAGAATTTTGGATTAAATGCATTTATTGGCGTACCACAATATATCTTGTAATTTTCAGTTTTATACAGCTGGCGTATATCAATTCGATATTGATTTGCGGGCTATTTTATCGTAATTCATAAAATTTCGTAGTTCCTTGCTAAAGGTACAATAAGTGGCGATTTGACCGGTGCTGATATCAATTTGGAACTTAAAAATTCCATGGACCATGACATTGAACCTGGAAAACAATATCGATCCAATATTTTAGATTATCCATTTCCAAGGAGTTTAGAAATTTTTGAGCTCTCTTTAATTAAAGAATTAGAAGGCATTCATGGAATGTCTCTTTACCCCCTTTTGCAGCTTCTAATACCTTCAATAGCTAATGTGAACAACATTCATTCATTGAATGTTTGATTGGTGATACAAGTAAAATATACGTTTGGAAAAGTATTTTAAATAACATAGAAAATGCCTTTCTCAAAAAAGTATTTAAATGCAAGACAAAAATAGGTATTTTGTGTTTTGTATTTGCATTTTAAATGCAAGTATTTCAAATAGATTAATAAATACCAAGCAGTAGGAAGTAGTCACGTCTGAATTATAGTGTATATCTACTAAATCTTTTCTAGATAAATTGCTTGTTGTACTGACCTTGTAATTTTTCCGCATTGCTTGGATTATAAAATTTTGAAGGTGCCTGATAACTCTAATTTTTTAGTTCTTGCCTTTAGGCCTTTCAGTGGTGACGTTGACTTTAAACGCTCTGGAATTGTGTTCTACGTTTCGTTTCAAACTGTTTGTCCTACATACATGGCGGTCATCAAGCTTTTGTTTCGGAAGCTTCTGGTGATGCAGAATTCGGAGCGTAATAAATTATTAAGCACGGACTAAATAAGTCGTTTTGATTAAGTAGGCTTAGCGAGGCGAACGTTATAAGTGAAAGGACGTATTCCGCGCGCCTTTCACATAAATCGCCTCGAAAATCCACGTTTAAGGATTAAAAGAGAAAGAGACAGAGAACGGGCGGTATACACTGTCGCATGTCCCCCGAAATATTTTTGTTTTTCCCAGTGCAATGAGCGTCATAATCACTCGCGCATAGTGCCCATGAATATTATACCTCCACACAAAGCCCCGCGTCCAGTTTCGGCAGCGAACACAATAGCCCCGGGGTTTTCTTAGTTTGAATTACAGCCAGCAATAATGGCGGCAACTCGCTTTCTACTAACCAATACTGGGATTACAGTTGTATTTTCTGCTAAATTTAAGCCCTTTTCCTCGTAAACGTTACGTTTTAGACCCCGACGTCGACGTCGACGTCGTGGTCGTATAGGCGCTACGACTGAGTCGTTCGTTATCATATTTTTAGGGTTTATGTTATACAACAGGGTCTCCGGAATAATTACGAAACGGCCTGATGCCATTACCCACCAGCTTCAAGCAAATATTGCTGCTTGGTAAAAGATTTATGGGACATCCGAGAAATACTTTCTGATGATGCGAAATAATTTTACGAAAAACAAATGCGAATTAGTTAGCGGAAATGAACGAATTAAAATTCAATGTAAGTCGTAAAAACTAGATGAGTTTTTAAAAAAAGCGATTTTCTTTTTCGATTATGGGTCAATTTTCATTTTTATTATAATCCATAATATACTAGTTATCGCAGTATTTATCACTAGCGACCCGCCCCAGCTTCGCACGGGTGCAATACTAATACTAAATATACTACAGAATGTCTTTATATACAACATTCGTAGGTTTTTGTCATTATACAATACAAACCGCCCCCCGGCCGAAGCCGCCGCAACTGCTGTGTCCCTGCATTTTACATCTGTAATATCTACGAAAAAATTCATTTAAATTACATGCTGTAAAAGGCCATATTGATCTATATCAAATGCACAATGTATTTAAAAGTACTTAATTGGATAAGGATTAATGGTGTATTGCTTAAATCGCTTCGTAAATAAGCCATTATTTCTCATAAAAAGTAAAGGATAAAAAATGGTTATTATGGGTTATCCCTAAAATATAAACATACACCATCGCGGATTTTTTTGTAGACCTTTTTAAGGTGTACAGTACAATACTGTAGTACATTATTGTATTCTATCTCGTAAGGTTCGGCCAGCGTTTGCTATGTAAGCGCAAAAAAAATGTGTTTATTTACGACATCACATTAGGAACCTCTACAATTATCAGTATTTCTCTACTATATTATGCATGTATTATACATATAAACGTTCCTCTTGAATCACTCTATCCACTAAAAAAAACCGCATCAAAATCCGTTACGTAGTTTTAAAGATTTAAGCATACATAGGGACAGACAGCGGGAAGCAACTTTGTTTTATACTATGTAGTGATAATGATGGATGAAATTATTAAAGAAGGACCTCACACGAAAAAATAACAATTAGGACTTCAGATAGGATACAGAAATCTAATAATTACAGAATTTGCTTTTGCTATAATAACTTAGCAATCATTGCAAAGAACGAATGGTATAAGTAATCCAACTTAAACATCTGTAACGAAGTAATACTGTAAAAAGGATTAATAGGAAAGTAAGAGAAGACAAAAGTAAAGCACAATAACAGTAAGAATTTGCAAATTATAATAACCACTTTTACAACAGATCAGAAGGAGAAAACCAGCAGATGCAAAAGTATTCGATGTCTTAAATAAAAGCTGCATTGAGAATAGAGAAGTGTCCAAAAAACCAAGGTAAACATTTTTAAATCAGTGTAGATATACTAGCGTATGTTCATGTTCGGTCCGGAAACATGGAATCAAATGGAAATGAAATTTCTAAAAGGAAATCACAAGATTACACAGTAAGAAAAACGAAGATATCCATAAGGAATTAGGAATAAATGTACAGAATGTTATAGGACAAAACCAGCTGAGGTGGTTCGAAAATACGAGTAGAATGGATGGAGAGAGATAAGTAAGGAAAGTATGAGAAACTGGAATAATCAGAAAGAAAAAAAAGGGAATACCAAGGAATGCAAGGACAACCAAAGTCAGTAAAATATTGAAGAGAAATCACCCTTGCAGGTGGAATATTTACTTCAAATTTAAATGGAACTGCCTCTTGTTACATACACAAAGAAATACAACCGAATGTAAATCCTTTTTCTTGAATTTTAAGACATTGGTTCAACCATGTAATATAGCTACCAAAACTATTAGTAGGCATAAGTATATTCATAATTTTTCCATTTGATAAGAATACCTTCTAAAATGTGCGTATAAAAACTTCAAGTACATAAACCATAGCGATATGTAACAACAGGAACTCTTCAGTACAAAATTTACTCATACATGTTAAATAGGATCAACAAATAAAATAATTTTAACTTTTTAATGACTTACCACTTATCAGCATCTCCCTTCTTAACCAAAACTGAGCATCTGAAACAAAAGGATTTAATTAGCAGTTACTCTAAAAAGGAAATAAAAATATTGATCCCTATACTTTTATCATTAGCCTTTCAAGAGTTAAGTACCTTGTGACACTTATTTTTTTTAAGTGCAGGGTTGGGAAAAACAGTTCTTTTATTAAATTTACAAAGCAAACAATTCAAAATGGTTTTAGCATGCTTCTATATGTTATAAACATTTTTTTTACCATATATTTTTTAAAAACTGGTTTTAAACAATTTTTTTTTCGTAACATGTTGACGACATTAGTTAGATTATGTTTTAAGCAGTGTTTAATAAAACACGAATTTTAAACACCTTTTAAAAATGATGTGAGACGTTTTATTCATTTCATACCTTTAACCAATACGAAAGAATTTAAAGAATATGCATAATTTAGTGATTTTACGTTTTATTTTAATGTATGAGATTAAAAAAATAATTTTTTGAATATGTTATATCTAACGTTGTGCTTTACTTAGTATTGTCTTGTACTTGCAAAGTCATCGTTCACCTAACCTAACATAAAATAAATGAAATGGTCCTAATAAAACATGTACCTTTTACATAAATCTCTCAATATTTAATGACTGGATTGTAAAGTTATTGATAATATTCTTATTTCGAGTCCAAAAATCATTAAAAACGATTACGAAACCCGAAAAATTCACTACATCACCACTAAAACTTTTACCGAACGCGAAACGTGGACTCATAATTACTAAGTTGCTGCCGACACTCGCTTCGTGTAGTCGAGAACTTTCTCGCATTCGGCTTCGTGTATTACCTACCGCTTTGTTGTACGATGACATCATACGCACAAAAAAGCTTCAGATATCACGGCTATCTAAGAATTCTAATAATAAGGTCGTAGAGGACATCGTTGTATTGTACAGTTAAATATATAAGAAAGGAAAACAATAATTTAATTTAATATTGAGAATTTGGTACCTACGCAATATTATTAATTTGATTATGATTTAGAAATTGCTAATGAAGATTGCAGAAAAATATTGATGATTTGATACAACTACACCAGTAAATTATACAAATTACTAAATAATTAGAATCTTTTAATACGCCGTAGTAGTTGTAATCTTTTTAATCTATACAACGAAGATGCAATCAACATCATTAAAAACAGTACCGCTGTAGGGATAGATGTAAAGGGGAAAAAGATTAGTATGCTTAGATTTGCAGATAATATAGCAGTATTAGCATCTTGCAAAGAAGGGTTAGAGATACCTTTAAATAAAATGGAAGCGATACTGACAAAACAGTATTGTAAGAAAATAAATAAAAGTAAAACAAAAATTCTGGTATGCAAGAGGAGAAAAAGTAGGGAAAGAGCGAATGTAAAGAACTAGAAAAAGTGGCTGATTTTAGGTATTTAGGAAGTCAGATAAGTCAGGAAGGAAGAAGTAGTAGGAATATAAAGCAGAAGATAGCGCAGGGTCGAATCGCCTTCAATAAAAAGAAGTTACTTCTGTGCTCACGAACGATTAATTTAGAAATTCGAAAAAGATTGTTAAAGGTGTATGTTTGGAGCGCGGTGCTGTATGGGTGCGAAACATGGACGGTGGGAGCGGCGGAAAAGAAAAAGTTAGAAGCTTTCGAAATGTGATGTTACAGGCAAATAATGAGGATACCGTGGATAGAAAAGGTTAGAAATGAAGAGGTATTAGAAAGAATAGGAGAACAGAGGACTCTATGGAAGTCTAAATAGGTGAGATATGTTGGTAGGAGACCTTCTCAGGTATGAAGGTATAGTCAAAGACATATTATGAGAAGAAACAGGAGTTAAGACGAGTAGAGGTAGACCTAGATTAGATTACTGTTCGCAAGTGGTTAAGGATGTGGGTTGTTGTAGTTTTATGGAAATGCGAAGACTAGCTCAGGATAGGAAAGAGTGGAGGTGCGTGTCCAAATGGTCCTAGGATTGATGACCTTATGATGTTTATGATGGTAAGTAGTTGTATGAAAAATTGTATTTCAATGGCCAATATTTTTATAGCATTGATTTTAAAGCTAATAAGGACGTATAAGTATTCCACTATCAAAAATAATGTGTATTTATATTAGTATGATACCTTTTACTGTTCCCAAAAAAAAGATTTTTTACCGACGGATAACGAAGTACGGATCCCTAAAATTATTATGAACAATTGAAAAGTACCTTATATTAAATTTAAAGCTTTCTTATCGTCAGAACCTTAAAGACGTTCTGATAAATGTAAGAATACATTTAATTGATAAACTAGATTAAATGCTCTTAAAAAATGTGATGAAGTTCAATTTAGACCTTCCTAAACATTCAAAACTTAGATACTTTTATACGGTGTGATCCATAAGTGTTCCATTTGCTATTCTAATGTAAGAAGATCCTAAAACCGTCAAATACAAACTAATAGAACCTCCTGCTCGATTAAGACCTTATTTATAAACATTGAGAACATTGGAATATCTCTAATATAGCAGCTGGATGAGGTACTCCTACACAGGGACTCAACAAGGAAGTCAACAGTCAATTCTAGTTGATTCAGATAATAACCCAACTTGAAAATTCGGTTCAAATAGTTGAAGCTCGTAAATGAGCAGCCAAATTCGATCTTTTTAAGTATTTTAATTCAATACATTGGTGACCTTTTTCTTTTTAGTCATTTATAGTATTAGAATGGGAGCACCCAGTCAAACTGTAACGTTGTTGCGCCCCTGCTCCTACACAATAAGATAGTTAAGGGTTCCGTTTGTAATTCCAATGTATTGAACCTTAAAAACTTCAATAAAATCTTTTGTTTTATACAATGCGATCTTGATCTGCCGAATTATAAACAATCAGGTAGAGGTTTTTGCCAATTTTAGGCCCCTATCTGTTATTCTGAGGTAAGGAATCCTAAAAACATCACAAACAATCTGACAGAATCTCTTGTTAAATTTGAATCCTTCTTTCAGACCAACGGAACGTTTTTGATTCAACAACTGGATTATTAGTCCAAATAAATTATTATACATTGTTTTGTTAGTATTTAACCATTAATTATTAGGAAACATCCTCATCGTCATGTTTCATTAAATGTTTAACTTATTCACCTTTGGCGCAGGAAGGTACATACAATTCGTCTCGTGAGCAATTTTACAAAACGTGCCTCAATTCCCCGTAGACGTTTTTCGTGATAATGATGGATGAAATTATTAAAGAAGGACTTCACACGAAAAAATAACAATTAGGACTTCAGATAGGATACAGAAATCTAATAATTACAGANTTTTGTTAGTATTTAACCATTAATTATTAGAAAACTTCCTCATCGTCATGTTTCATTAAATGTTAAACTTATTCACCTATGGCGCAGGAAGGTACATATACAATTCGTCTCGTGAGCAATTTTACAAAACATGCCTCAATTCCCCGTAGACGTTTTTCCGTGGGCTTTAGCATCATGCTGTACAACGAGAATCCGCTAATCCTCTGTGACAACTCGTTCACACCCCCATGTACAAGTTTTACCTACACACTCGAAACTCATCCCCGATCGGGCGGACGGCGGGCGTCGCGGAGCGTCGTATTATTCGTGGTAGCGACCGTCGCCGTAGTAATAATCACGTAATCTCCATGTAGCAACATTAATATCTTCGTTTATTGCATCAAAGACGGGACCGAGGGCCCAAAGTAATTTACAATTCCGCGACTAATGAAACTTGACAATACTAAACTCTGCATAAGTCACTCGCAATAATTCTGTTTGTAAGATTACGTGGATCGGATGCGAGTTTCCGAGTCGGCATGCACAGAGCGACCGCAGCTGTCCGGCTTTCATCCCCGTCAAATGCGAGACCGAAAGTGTATGATGCTACACAAACAAACGAACGAACAGAAAGGGCCGCACATCAACTCACCCGATGAGCACAAAGCAACCTAAACAAAAAAAAAACTTTCGGGTGTTACATTCCCACCAGCCACTAATGCTGGTGGGCAGACAGTCCCTCCGGACCACACCGGAAGGTAAGGCGGAAGGCTCTTTCCAGCCTGCTTTCAGGAATTGTGGTTCGGTTGAGAAAGATGAGACGAACGAAATGAAAACAGAAGAGAATTGAAGACAGAAGAGAGTGAAAGATTATCTATGGAATATTACTGCCCCAACATTTGCCTAAGTGATCCAAGGAAACCACAGAAAAGCGTGGACAAAGGCAGACGGACCAGGAATCGAACCAGCGTCCTCTCGAATATAGAAAATAGTTGTTCTAGCTTAACGGAAATGCAAATATTAGCTCAGGGTATAAAAGAGTGAAGGTAATGCCTGTCTATCCAATTTTAGAATTTACATCCCTATAATAATGATGATGATGATGATGATGATGATTCTTTCTTAAGATCTTCACTATATTCATTCCGTTTAGCCCTCTTTCTTAATATTTCCTTTAATGGAGTAATACCCTTGTCTTTTGCTCCTAATATTTCTTTGTATTCACTTCCTACTTTATTTTTCACATCTTCCATCACATGACTTATTTTCTCTTCTACATATTTCACATTGTCTCTCTTTCTCTTAAACTGTATTTACCCTTATTGTCTTCGTTCCCCAATCCAAATGTTGCCATAATTGTCATGTCCTTGTTTTCTCTCCTTTATATCTCTGTCAGTCTTTCCATAGTCGCCCTTTCATCCCTTCCGCATATTTCCAACTTTGGATTCTTCTTAAGTCTTTATATTACCTATATTCATTCCCTTATTGTTTTATTCCACCAATTCCATCTCTTTATTTATCATAATATCTTCCAATATACCTATTGCAAATATAGTAAAGTACAGGAAGATAGGTGTGTGTTCTATCGGGACACCACGGAGTGCTGATGAGATCGAATCGAGTTGACAATTTTGACAGAATACTAATCACCAAAAATTTTACGTTTTGCTTGGTTATTCACTCATCGTATACTATTAGGTACGCCGTGGATTCAGTTCGATAAGTCGATGTCCTTTCTAGAAAAGGATTTTTCCAGTGAACTTCCTTGATCCCGGGCTCGACGTTTATTGTTTCTACGTATCTAACGGGCACATATTTACATATGTCTCTTTGTAATATAATGAAAGTTGCTGAAAGATTTGTTAGATAATGTAATTTGTACCTAATGAACAGGACTAATCCAGTAATTTTCTGGCAATGGAATAATAGAGAAAGCCGACGTAAATTTCATAATGTTATTCACATTGGTACACGCATACATTTGCGAATCACGTAGAAATATCTGCATGTTCGCCATTAGGTACGAGTAGAGAAACACACACAAACACACACATACACATATATAAATATGCGGGCACTGATAACAAAGCACGGGCTTTAAGCACTTTATTGATGATAATTCGATAATTATATGATACTTTAGTGTTTTAGATATGAAATAATTGCGCTACTGGTTAATCGGCTGATCAATTTATTTTATGCGATAATTACAATATGGGCTTTAAGCCCCCCCCCACCCACTGCACCCCTCCTTGTTCCCGACGATACCAATACGTACGAGCGCGTATGTATATATGTATGCAAACGCAGTTTTCGTTACCAGTTTTGTACGCTTATTGAATAAATCTGAGTGTAAATAATGATGCTCACTTGCCAAATGTATTTATCTGCCTTTATTTGTTATTATACTGCCCGTGCATGTAACTATTATGTAGGTATAGACACATCCGTAAACAGGGACGGCTTGTAGATATTTTGTCTGAATGGATATTAAAAAAAAGAACAGGGTAGGACTAAAGTAGGAGCTAAGTGAAACTGCAGCCCCAGCTCCCAAGTCGAAGGATTCTTCAATTATTAAAATACATAATGATGTAGATGTAGAAGAAAAATTTAGTTGGCAATTAGGGAGACTTTTCCTCGCATCTGCAAGGTTTTCTGAAAATATCTTCATAACATTTAGACGTGAGTTTCCCAGCTTCAATGATCTATTGCAATGTTTCTAATTTATTCTTATGTGTTTAGAAGTTGAAAACTGATTAGTTGTTTCATGGATGACAAGTTCTGAATTTTCGTCCTCTCGTGGAAGTGTTTCTTCAGTTTCTTTGATAATAGAGGCATTTAATTTTCCAACGATTTTCTCGTCCTGTTTTCGTACAAGATTGCCCGCAGCAGTAATAGGAAGCATTTGAGTAGCGAAGGCTACGCTTCCTACAGCTAAGACATGCCCTTTTATAGGATAAAGTTTTAAGAAGTATCTGTGGAGCGACATTTTCTTGGTGGTGGTTATGGGAAACCGATCGTGTTTCTTTGATACTCTAATATACGAGGGTGGATTGATAAGTTTCCGGCCTAACCAAGAGATGACGCCACTAGGCCTACCTTGAGGTGACATTCTATAGTACCATCCTTGGATAGCTTGTAGCTATAGTTTCAGCCCGATCTCCTTGCTAGTGTAGGTTTGACAGCACGCTGAACAAGACGCCTCTGTGGTTTTCGTAAAAATGGAAAAGCAGGAAAATCGTGCTGTCATCAAATACTTTTATTTGAAGGGGTTAACGCCGAAGGAAATTAAAAAAGAGATGGACTCAACACTGGGGACATCCTCCCCGTCATATTCAACCGTTAAGCAGTGGGTTTCCGAGTTTAAAAAGGGTCGTGTGAGCACCTCTGATGGGCCTCGCTCAGGACGCCCCGTTGAGGTCACAACTCCAGATATGATCGAAAAAATTCATCAAATAGTGCTGGGAGACCGCAGATTGAAAGTGCGTGAGATAGCTGAGACCTGTAAGATGTCATATGAACGTGTGCAACATATTTTGCACCAACATTTGCATATGGAAAAGCTCTGTGCAAGATGGGTGCCGCGTTTGCTAACAGTCGACCAAAAATTGATTCGAAAAAACATTTCTACCGCAAATTTGTCATTGTATAAGCGTAATCCAAGCGAATTTTTGCGTCGATTCGTAACCGTTGACGAAACGTGGGTCCACCACTACACTCCTGAAACCAAAGAACAGTCTAAACAGTGGATTGGACCAGGGGAACCAACTCCAAAGAAGGCAAAAACAATTTTTTCGGCGAACAAGGTTATGGCTACTGTTTTTTGGGATGCAAGAGGTATTATATACATTGATTACCTTGCAAAGGGTAATACTATCACTGGTCAATACTACGCAGACTTATTGCAACGTTTGAGCCACGAGGTGAAAATTAAACGACCTCATCTGGCGAAGAAAAAAATCTTGTTTCATCACGATAACGCACCAGCGCACACGTCAATCGTTGCGACGGCTAAAATCAACGATCTAAAGTTTGAATTGATGCCGCACCCTCCTTACTCTCCAGACCTAGCCCCGAGTGACTATTTTCTGTTCCCTAATCTCAAAAAATGGCTTGGCGGTAAGAGATTTGCGGACAATGAAGAAGTAATCGAAGCTGTAAATGGTTATTTTGAGGAGCTTGACGAATCAGTCTATAGAGATGGCATTAATAGACTGGAACACCGCTATGAGAAATGTATCAGCCTTGGAGGAGATTATGTTGAGAAATAAAAAAAAAAAATTTTTAAAAACCTTGTTTTTCTTGGTCAGGCCGGAAACTTATCAATCCACCCTCGTATGTGTTGCTACTGCCTGAGACAATCCTCTTGGAATGTTGTCAACTAATACGACAATGGAAGTACTAACGCAAAAACTGTTGCAAGATTACATGTCTCCCCTACCGAATAAACTAGTGAAGCACCTGCCCCAGTTTAAAATTTAATAGTCAAGAAGCTCCCAGCTAGCCAACCTCCAACATCATTTTCGTAAGATCGTCAGTCCTAAGACTGGTTGGACACGCACTCTCACTCCTTCCTATCCTGAGCTAATCTTCGCATTCCCTTGAAACCAGAACAACCCACATCCTTAACTATTTGCGAAGAGTAATCTAATCTAGCTCTACCCTTATCTTTTCCAACTCCCGTTTCTGCCTCTAATATGTCTCTGACTAGACCTTTGTGCCTGAGAAGGTGTCCTACTAACCTATCTCGCCTATTTTTTATTGACTTCCACAGAGTCCTTTATTTTCGTATTCTCTCTAATACCTCTTCAGTTTTAACCTTCTCAACCCCAGTATGTTCATCATTCTTCCAACATGAAATAATAAATTAGAAACACTGTAGCTGTGGATTAGACCCCCAGAGGGATCCTTTTTTGACCCATACAAAATAACTCTCTAAAAGTTTCGTAGTCCCATGTCGCAACCATAACTCAGCAAGGTTTCATTGTACTTTCAGAAAATATGTACGGGGCCTTTCTTACAGGAAACTTCTTGAATATTATTGATGATAACTGTTATTAGCGTACTTGTAATGGTTTGTGAGATACTTGATACACAAGAACCTGTTTTAGACTCTTCCACGCAGTATGGCAAAAAACGAACTTGTCGAAGGGGGAAAAAATTAGGATTTTCACTTTGAAGTAAAAACGAAACGATTACGTAAAATTTTCGAACTCGACTCCCTGATGGCCGGCCCATATTATGTACTTTGTTGTGCAGGATATCGAGAAATCATGCCTGAGAATCCTGAAAGATTGTTCGCAAATTAAAAAGACAAAACTTTTAAATAATTCTTCGGCAACTATGGGTAAAGGACTCGCTAGAGAAATCAACAGTGCCGTGCTAGAAACTTCACGAAACTCGTAATTTTGACCTTTTGGCGTATAAGTCAACCCGACACGAAATCCAGTGCCTTTCTTAGATTAAATTATAAATATATGACTGGGTACACATACAACCACCTAACGTACTTCATGTTTCTACCTAAGCAAGCTTCGCATAAACACCACAACATTCTGTAAAATTACGATGGACACATTAATAAAGCAGACGAAAAGAGGAACGGATTTAATTTTTAAAAAATTTACTCAATTAATAATAAAAT
This sequence comes from Agrilus planipennis, assembly GCF_000699045.2. NCBI lineage: Eukaryota > Metazoa > Arthropoda > Insecta > Coleoptera > Buprestidae > Agrilus > Agrilus planipennis. The sequence goes on along the minus strand of NW_020439032.1, from coordinate 515,617 downwards.
GTATAATCGTTTTAAAAAGTGGCAAAAAATATGACACAGTATGTATCTTGTTCCACCTCGATAACTGATTGACCGATGTCGAAAAGCTATTATCCCAAAATTTGAGCCTTTCGTTAAAAACTTTAAATTGGGCCCATAGAAATTTAATGTTTTCCATTAGAACAACAGATTGTTTCGTTCAAATATTTCTAGCATTATCAAATTTAATTTTAGGAAGTTCAAATCGAATCATTTCAAATGCAAACAAATTCTCTAAGAATTAGAAAGATAACTTGAGTGAATTGTTTAGCTGTAGCCTACCCACGGTAAGAATATAACTTTTCTAACCAATGAAGTACTTCATTATACTTCGTTTACTTTCTGTAGAGATGTGACCTTTAGTTTGAGCGGCGCAAAATAGAAAAGAACAGCACTAGGCAAGAAAAGGAAGAAGACAACTCTCAACAACACGAGGAGCGTATAATCGGTACAGTAGTGCACGTAAAAATTGACCATTTTATCCACTACAATTGCATTACTCAAATGTGCTGTTATTGATACCATTTACTGCTGAAAATATCAACGAGATGTTTATTTATAATTGAAGACATATTAAAGGCTTTAACGCTTGTTTTCGACTCGCACTACTATTCATGATTGAACAAAACTTTTGGCAGGTACTGTATGAAAAAGTGTGTTTAATGAACAAGAGTCGAGAGTATAATGAGCTTTTTTCTCCCTACTTACGATTTTGCCAGCGCGCATCCATGACATTGGAAGGGGCACATCACTAGAGAAATTAAATGAGGTATAGCAGTAAAACTCTACCACATAGCAATGTACTGCCTGTATGTGATGAATATTATATAAACTTTATCATCGGTTTGATGAGACTGATTATGGCGCGCTAATGACATCTACTGATATCGACATCGCAATCCTCTCCTGATAGTTTTGATTTAAATTTCTAATAAACTTCCGTTCTCGTTTCCGTTTCCGTAACCTATTTTTTATTATTTTCATACGACACGAGCATTAAGTATCTAAGTATCGTAGCGTGTGCATGGTTTTAACATTTGTGAGAGCTTTTCCTAAGTTGACATCGTTGTCTTCGGTCCTTTGCATTTATTTATGTTTTTGTCGTCTCTGCTCATTTGAAATTACAGAAGCTCTGCCATAAATTATGGACAAGTGACGTCCGGAGACTTGCCGGAGCCATAAGTTTTAATATAGTGTTACGTTATACTAGCGAATCTTCTCCTAATTAGAGACACAGTTTAACATTCTGATATATGTTGTCGTCTGGAGGAATGCTATAATTTACAATATTTGCCCCCGACGGCGACGCCGACGCTGCCACCGTCGACGACGGCAACGACAACGAAGCATTACACTTCCCCCTTTTTAATCCCACAGGTCCGTTACTGTCACCACTTTTCATTGACGGATGGGTATTCTTTAATTATCACGTAACAGTCATGTAATAACTAGTCAAAAACATTATACAAAAATAAGGACGAAATATACAAAGAAAACATAAACATAAGAAGTCGATATAATTGACATAGTTGATGACATTCGCCTTTATGTTTTTACTGGTGGAGCTTTTACCTACGACTTCGTTCGCCTTAATGTCCTAAATACGTGTCAAAAATCATCGACGACTGCATGAAGCGAAGCGAATTTTTCAATCCCTCGGGAACACAATTGTTTTTTTAAATAGAAAGTACCCTATGTCCTTTGTTGTACCTTTGCCAATATGTGAACAAAATTGGATGATGATCGGTTAAGTAGTTAAGACGTGAAATCGTTACAAACAAACAAATTAATTTAAGAAGTTTGGTAGGAGTGGTATTTAATAGAAAGCTGGACAGAATATATATAATAACATATCCGGCAAAATCAGTATTCGGGGCATCTCTAATTTTTATAATGTACCGAAATCCCCCCCCCCAAATAAAGCGTCTAATGATCACAATAATATTGTGATTTTAGATCAGTCACAATTTGAAATACGANTCCGGCAAAATCAGTATTCGGGGCATCTCTAATTTTTATAATGTACCGAAATCCCCCCCCCCAAATGGAGCGTCTAATGATCACAATAATATTGTGATTTTAGATCAGTCACAATTTGAAATATATTATGTATATCCCTCAAAAAAGAAAATTCTAGATTCATCGTTAGTTTCTTGTCGTAACTTTATTGTTAATAATATGAAAGACAAAAAAACGGTTTGTAATTAAAGAGATAAATGTGACGATGTACTTAGGTACAAATGTATGTACATTCGTCCATCCGAAATTGCCCGGACCGCAATAGTCCATTCGCGGGGGTAGCAAATTAGTCGGCGTTAAGTTTTCTTTTTACTGCGCACGTTGATTCGTTATTTCCTCGGGGAACTCTCTTAGTCTCATATCTTACCCTTAATTGGTACCTTGCAAATTGAGTGAAATGTCTTTCTTCTTCATTCTCCTTCCCTTTCGTTTTAAGCACGTCCTATTTCCTAATTTTTCTGGATCAGCGTACCTATTTTGGTTTTGATCCATCTTATTCCACCATATCGTCTATATTCTTAATCTTAACCACAACAAACGACCCCACAAAATGTCACCAGATAGCAATGAAACGAATAACTTACTTTATTCGTTTTTTCAAGGTACAAACACAATTATAACCATCTTTTTCTTTATACAACGAAATAAAAACAGACAATCTAAATTATTTCCCAATGTTAACTCATTATTTGATTTAATTACATCAAATAAAATAAAATTGTTTTAAGAGTTTCGGAGCTACGAAACAATTTTTCTTCTACATAAATCACTAAATTAAAGATATTCTCATTCCATATTCAAAGGATTATAATTAGCCCTTGTTGGCCATTTTGAATCTATAGTTCTCCTTCTTATCCCTTTTGAGGCCCTTTATTCAACTAAAATTTCTTACAAAGGGGCATTCAAGTGTTACGTAGATATACGTAGGGGTGGACGGGTTCAATTCTTCTTCGTTTTATTCCTGACAGAGAAGTTTTGGAGGAAGCCAAACATCTTACGTAATATCCTCAGCTAATCTTTGCATTTCCCTAAAACTGGAATATCCTATCCTAAACAGTAATCTAATCTAGGTCTACCTCTACTCCTTTTAACTCCTGTTTCTGCTTCCAATATGTCTCCGACTAGACCTTCACGCCTGAGAAGGTGTCCTATACTTCGTTTACTTTCTGTAGCGATGCGAGCTTCAGTTTGACTGGCGCAAAGTAGAAAAGAACAGTACTAGGCCAGAAAAGGAAGGAGACAACTCTAGGCTAAACTCTTAACCGGTGAGGAGCGTATAATACGTACAGTACTGCACGGAAAAATTGACCATTTTATCCACTAAACTTGCATTGCTCAAATGTGCTGTTATTGGTAGCATTTACTACTTTAGATATCAACGAGATGTTTATTTATATCTGAACGCTTTAACGCTTGCTTTCGACTCGCACTACTATTCATGATTGAAAAAAACTTTTGGCAGGTACTAACGTATGAAAAAGTATGTTTAATGAACAAGAGTCGAGAGTATAATGAGCTTTTTTCTCTCTACCTACGATTTTGCCAGCGCACATCCAAGACATTGGAAGGGGCATACGGCATATGGAGAAAGTAAATGAAGTATACCAACCTATCTCGACTATTTTTATTGACTTCCAAAAGGCCCTCTATTCTCATATTCTTTCTAATAAGTCCTCCTTTCTGGTATCCTTTTCTTTTCCGCGGCGTCCATCGTCCACGTTTGGCACCCGGGGAAAGGGGAAGTCCACAAGTTTCTTAGTTTTACTAAGATCGTTCATAATTTTCTCTTCCTTACTAACAATATAATAATGAATCAGAAAGATCGTCGAAGAAAATTTATCTCGGGTGCCTCAAAGAATTTTCATGATCAATACGTAACATGTTACCTACCCCTTCTTCGTCATTAATTAAACCAATGGTCCGTATTTCGGGACGACATTAAGTTTATCAATAAAGTTGATTTAACTGCAAGGGTGCGACGACGCCGGCGACGACGACGCTACCCCGCTTCGGCTTCGGTAAATAGCGATCGGGCGGCGGGAATGACGGGGGGGGGACGTTAGAGCCGCTTCAAGACTTTTGATGCAATTAAACATGATTTGTTCTAGCTCATTTGCACCGCTCCCTGAAACAATCGTCCGATGACGAATGGCTATTTCGGTTGAACAAAGATTTATCTGAGCACAATTGTTAACTTAGTTCCAAGGAAACGGAATATAAGAGCCACGAGGAAGATGGAAGAGGAAGAATAAGAAGAAGACGTAGCCGACGACCAAAATTATTGCTCAGACTTATTCTTTGAACGGGTTTTCTCTATAGCAAATATATGTATGCATCCTACTGTTGAGCAGTTAAAACTCTCTTCCAAATCCCATTATAATTATACCATTGTATTCAGATAACGCTGACGCTATTCGTATTGGTACCTTATAGGTAAATGTAGATGAAAACAACTATGTACAAACTGAGGAAATATTCTAGGAAAATTTCGGTATTCTTTGAGGACCTTTAAGAAATATTTGTGGTCCTGAGGGATCCACTACCTTGTTATCCTTTCATTATTTTTACCAATATGAAGATTGGAAAAACTTTGGCGGTTGTTGTAGAACAAACAACTACAGTGTCGTGTTTTGGCGTTGGGGTTTTGAGCTATTCTGCTTGTTCTATTATTTTTACCATTTAAGATTATCTAATTATTTAGATTTTGAAGAATTAACTCAAAGATAATGATTCTGGTACTACTACTACTATTATCAGTTATTACATCCAACATAATATATTTAAAAAATCAGCAAGAAATATCCTTAAGGAGTGTAGTTAATGAAACATTAACAAAAGGGGCGCAAATTGTACTCCACTTTACCTAACACCTAAGAAAAGGTGTATTTACGAACTTTTTTATTTGTTTGAATGACAATAATTTCCCCTATTTGCCAACTTTTAGTAATTAATAGCACAGCCCCTTTTATCTTCTATATCTACGATAAGCCCAGTACATAAAATGATTATCTATAAACGAAAAAGAAAAGAATTTCTCAACTTTAAACCAGTCATATTTTTACACTTTGTCACATCTATAACTACCAAATAATTACAAATAAGAACACGCGCTTTACCAGTTTCCTAGTTTAAAAAAGACGCCCTGTTACGTCATATGATTTTCCGAGTATTTCCTCAACCCTCTATGTGAATAACATTCCTTGTTTAGGGAGTTCGTACATGTAGACCGTGTGGCCTAATGGATAAGGCGTCGGACTTCGGATCCGAAGATTGCAGGTTCGAGTCCTGTCACGGTCGAGTTGTAGTTTTTTAAATTTTTTCGATTTATTTTTTAAAAAATTGATTGTGGAAACGAACATTGTTAATGTATTATACAAAATAATGCGTTACTGAATTTAATTCAAACTGATAATCTGTATAATAAACGTAAATCCCAGAATTTTAATTTAAATTTCTGGCATTGTATGGATCCAAGAAAGTAAATTTATTGTTATTAATAATAGTATGACAAAACAATGATCTAAAATAGGGATGAGATTGTTATAATTACTTAATCATCATTATACTGCTTCACGTTACTAAAACGTAAGACCAATATTAATTAAAAATTGAATTAATCGCCTGAATTGGAAAAGTTCTTATCATCAGGAACTTTTCACAGGTAAATTAAAGTCAAACAAAAACAACTTTCGGAAGGGAAGAGTTGCATTTCTTTGAGTTAAGATTCTGGGGAACGCACTTAGAGCAGAAAAAATGAATTTTTTAAACATGCAAATGTCTTCGCTAAACATAAACAAAAGAATTAGGGACTGACGTTTATCCGATAAAAAACACTAGCTGCAATATTAATTAATTAAAATGTGAATCTAATTACTTATAAAGTCGATTACTTTTTAATTTTCTATAAAATACAGAAAACCGTAAAATTGTCTGAAGTTTCATCATTAACTTTAGACTTAACGATAGACTTTGGTGTTACGTTCTACAATCTATTTAGGTTTCATTTTCAATAAGGCACTCATGAATTAATTTGCTTTTTGTATTTTCTCTTTGTAAAATGCGAAATATATTTTTGCCTTTAAAAGTTTTACTAGTGTCACCTATCAAACATTACTTAAAATGATGAATGAAAGTTGCTCACATTGGCGTTTGAAGTTATAAAGGGGACAAAAAGACATTCCATGAATGCCTTCTAATTCTTTAATGAAGAGAGCCTAAAAAATTGTAAACTCATTGGAAATGGATACAGTAAAATATTGGATCGAAATTATATTCCTGATTCAGTGTTATGGTCCATTGAATTTTGAAGTTCCAAATTGATGAGGAACAACAAAATTCTATAAATTACGACAAAACAGCCCCCCAAAACAATATCGAATTGATATTGTGGTGTGCTAATAAATGCATGTAATCCAAAAGTCTTAGAAAACGATTTCTTTCTTTTATTACAATGTGTAAAAGATCAGAAACAAAATGGGGTTGTAAATATTTTTGATATAAAATGACTGATGTTGATTTTACACCAACAAAATTACTTGCAACCCCATTTTGGCTTTGATCTTTCACGCTAAGGAAACTATTTTGTCGTCAGTGTCTTTACCAATTAAAACGAATGGCAAAGGCAAATAAAAAAGTATATGGAAGAATTATTTGTTGCTGAACTGAAGAAACTATAACATAAAGACAGAAGAACTATATTTCAATCACTTCAAACAGAAAAATATGAATCATACTCAATCTTCGCAGCTGGTGATATAGTGCAAACATCACTAGTAAATGTATAAAATTAATTAGGTACTACAAAAACGTATTTATTTGAAACAAGTATTTTGAAAATACGTATTTTGCATTTAGTATTTAAAATACAAATGGGAAATCTATTTTGTATTTTACATTTGAAATATCAAATCAAAAGAGTATTTGCATTTTGTATTTAAATACGTTTAAAAAACCATTTTGCACATCTCTATCGTCAACTACCCTTCGCATTTCTCTAAAACTAGAACAACCCACATCCTTAACTATTTGCGAACAGTAATCTAATCTAGGTCTATCTCTACCCCTCCTAAATCCCGTTTCTACCTCTAATATGTCTCTAGCTAGACTTTCATGCCTAAGAAGGTGTCCTACTAACCTATCTCGCCCATTTTCTTTTTACTTCCATAGACTCCTCTGTTCTCCTATTTTCTCTAATACCTCTTCATTTCTAACCTTTTCAATCCACGATATCCTGATCATTCGCCTACAACACCACATTTCGAACGCTTCTAAGCTTTTCTTCTGTTCCGCCGCTCTCACTGTCCATGTTTCGCACCCGTACAACGCCGAGCTCCAAACATACACCTTTAACGCTTTAACAACCTTTTTCGAATTTGTAAATTAACCGTTCGTGAGCATAGAAGTGATTTCTTTTTATTAAAGACGACACGACTCTGCGCTATCCTCTGCTTTATATACCTACTACTCCTTCTGTTCTGACTTATCTGACTTCCTAGATATCTAAAATCAGCTTCTTCTAATTTTTCGTCTTCTATCTTTAAATTGGCTCTTTCCCTATTTTTTCTTCCCTTGCGTACCAGTATTTTAGTTTTACTTTTATTTATTTTCATACAGTACTGATCTGCCAGTACCGTTTCCATTTTATTTAAAGCTATCTCTAAGTCCTCCTTGCTAGTTGCTAATACTGCTTTATCATCTGTAAATCTAAGCATACTGATCTTTTGTCCCTGTATATCTATTCCTACAGTTGTACTGTCTTTAATGATGTTTAATGCGTCTTCGATGTATAGATTAAAAAGTAGCGGTGACAGTGTGCATCCCTGTTTGACTTCCTTCCTAATATTAACTTATCTACGTTACAACCTTAGCTCTATAACTAACTACCTGTTGTTCTTTATAAAAACTAAGTATCACTCTTCCATCTTTGTAACTCATCCCTACATTTTTAAGTATATTTAACATCTTGTCCCATTTAACATTGTCAAAGCTTTTTCTAAATCTACAAATCCTATATACGCACCTTTTCATTTTTCTGTCGTTTTCTCTATTGTTACACGTAAAGCTAGGATGACCTACCGCGTTCCTCTATTTCTTCTAAACCCAAATTGATCTTCTCCTAATAAATAACTTTGCTCACTCTGCCCTACTTTCCTACGCATTACAATTCCTACCCCCGAATTACCTTCCACCAAACGAAATAAGTTGCAATGCGGCTGACTAATTAATTAGCCTTTTTGAAACCAACACTCCTTTCAAAACCACCTATTAGACCTAAAGAGAACTGAAAGTAGTGATTTATCCGAATCGATTGGGATATCGTTCAACTAACTATAGTATATTTGCTATAATTTGCCTTTTAACTGTTCCCCAGTGCGTCCAAATCGATTATGATATTAACTGTAAGTATTCGGATCTTATCCGATTTTCATTTTCCTTCGTCTCTCTGTCTCTCATCTCCACCACAACACGTCCGCATTCGTCTCTTCATCTGTCCAGTGTAGTTGACAACAAGCAAATTTCCTTTTGAAGTCGTCAAAAGCGCTCACATCTGTGCCTGCCAGCTACCCATTCACTCTGTTCTTAGCCTTGTGTCCGCTCGAACTAAAAGCTAATTAGGGTAAGAAAGGCTGATTGTGAGGCCCGGACGACTGACTGCGACTAGTGCGCGACGTCCGATGCCGTCGTTGCTGTGCCGTCATCCAACGTCGTCGCCGTCGTCTCGGCCGCGTCGTCGTCGTCGTCGTCAACGCGTTCACTTCTTACAGCTCTGTCAGTCAAAGGAACGCGCCCGTTCTACAAAGGATTCGCTTGAAATGTGAAAGGATATTAATTAAGTCCAATCTATCGAACGTCATCCAAAGAGAGGCGACGATGATGGTTGTGATGAAGATGAAGGCGACGAGAGGGCAGAAACGCTCTCGGCCGCCGTTGCACAAAAGTAAGTGTGCTACTTTGTCAGCTAATGAACATCGAGAAATTCTTTGCAATACCTGAACTAAATTACCTTGCATTCAATCTCGTACACAGTAGTGGCGAGTTGAATGCCGAGCTTACACGTAATCAACAAAAGGCGTCGTCTTCTTTTGAAAAATATGATGTGGTATAGGAAAATTCGTACAAATATCCGCAGCCATCTATTCATATAAATAATAAAATCCAATAAATGTACAGAATTGAAACGTTTTGAAGGGTGTGACGCTTTCTTTAAAAGATTTTGAGAGTTCACTCAGTTCCTTATCAAAGATTATTTATTCTGTTCTGTTCTCCTAACAAAGTGTGTACAAAATTCCATGATAGGTATCAAAGATCATCGAAGACCACATAAAACATATTTTTCAATCCTTCGGGAACGGTGTTTTCTTCTGGACAGAAGGTCCCCGCGGCTTCGCTCGCGTTGATATTGTAAATTCGTGTCAAAGATCATCGACGACCCCATAAAACTAATTTTTCTTTTCCTCGGGAAAAGTACCTTTTCCTTGATAAAAGGTACCCCATTACCTTTTTTGTACCCCTGACAATGTGTATACAAAATTTCATGATAGGTTTTACCCTCAGCGTCGCTCGCGTTGATATTCTAAATACGTGTGGAAGATCATCAACGACCACATAAAACTAATTTTTCAATCCTTCGGGAACAGTATTTTTTTTTTAATAAAAGGTACCTACCCTATGTCCTTTTCTGTAGCCTTAATAATATGTGTACAAAATATCATCATAGATTTTACCCTTTACTCAAAATTAACTTAAACAAGACTCAATCCAAAGAAACTTTTGGTATTTCAAACATATTGGTAATATGAATGTCAAATCTTTCAAATCTGATACACGCAATACGTTAAAACATTACCTCTTTATTATTCAGGGATTTCCCACTCTCCGATTCCTATTCCCTAAGTGTACTTTAACATAATTTCAATGGACACGAGGCCGAAACGTATTACCTACTAGGAATGCAATTTGGAGTGTAAAAGTCAATCATTATTGTTGTTTTTACAGAATATGCAAAAAGAATTTAAAAACGGAAAATAATGAACATTCCTACTGAAAATTAGATAATCTTTTTTCTTCGTCCTTAACGTTTTTAGTGTTCGAAGACATGCAAAAATCAATAACCAAAACATATGTTTTGAAAGAATTTGTTGCAGATTTGTGATAGGGTTTCAGTTTGTCGTTTGTCGAAAAAACAAACCAAAAAGTAGAAGTGCGACGTTTACCACATGAAACGACAAGTACCATTGTTAATCATCTTTCGATAGAGTGTTAAAGTAGTGAATAAACGACACGCTTGTCGAGAGGATATCTCGGGCGAATCCTGCACCATTTGTCAGGGAAACAAAGTGTTAAAAATGAGGGTTGTGGTGGTGGTGGTGGTAGCAGTAGCGGCGTTAAAAGTGACGATGGCTGTTCTGTGTGTATGTGTGTGTGTATAAGAAAGAAAGGGCTCCAACGTCGCCTCCATCTCCGCCATCACCGCCACCTCTAATTGTTTCATTGATCGCTGTTTTTAGATCAAATGCCTGCCATTTAACCCCTGTCACGCATTTGTCACTGTCCCTTCTCGTACGTTTCTTTCACGATCGCAGCAATTTCGAAATGATATATGTTTTCCATTACATAAATCTTTATAACTAATTTATTCCCAGACAGAAGAACATAATTCCTCCTCCCCTCTCTCCCTTCCTCGCCCCCCTCGCCCCATCACTCTACTCGAGTTCGGGAACAAAGTATTGCCCGCGAATTATGCGTCTATATAAATGTTTTACTGCGTCTGGTAGTCTTGCGGCGGGCGTCGGACTCCTTTCGAATCCTGCTTCTATTCCTTCTTCCATTGCTCGACCGACTAATGGGCCTATTCCGTGACGATCGTCATATTGTCTTCTTCGTTGTTATGACACCGAAGCGAGAAAACGTAACGGAAATGACGTAATTTAATTTTCTCACCGCTCCGCTTCCGGTAATAATAATAAGATTGAAACAAACAACACGTTTCTTATATTTATTTTCCAACTTCTTATAGATAATTATTAATTAAATATACCACCTAGCTACGAAAATCGACTAAATCGACCATAAGAAAAACAGACGAAAATTTTGGGAACTTATGCTTAGCCACCTGCATTTTGAAACAAAACTTCAATTATTAAAGCTAATAACCCTGAGCCTAAGTCTTTCTTGTAGACCCCTATCATAATTATTAGAAAAATAAAGACATCTTCATCAAAAACGGAGTGCGTGCGTAACTAAAACGTAGGATATATAAGAATAGATAAGTACATATATTTTCACAAAACTTTGATATGAAAAAGTTCGAGTTCTTGATGCACACAAGTGTTTCGCGAGTATCAGAAATGCATATACTGTCGTGAGTGCTATCAATTCAAAGGTACACAAATTTTAGGTAGATTGCTTGGTCATTTTACTGAGGGGGTATGTTCTGAGTTCTCAGTTCTGATACTTCACTTTATTTATTGGGATCTTAGGTTACCACAGGAAACGACGACACAAACGAAGGGGATGTTGTACTTATGCTCTGTCTTTCGTTTATTATAATTTTTTTTTAGATGCTCGAAACTATGTGGGGAAATGCATTGCGCCTGTTCTTCTTGATCAAAACATGGACAGTGGGCGCGGCGGAAAAGAAAAGGTTAGAAGCGTTCGAAATGTGGTGTTACTGGCGAATGATGAGGATACCGTGGATAGAGAAGGTTAGAAATGAAGTGGTATTAGAAAGAGTAAGAGAACAGGGGACTCTATGGAAGTCAGTAAGAAATAGGCGAGATAGATTGGTAGGACACCTTCTCAAGCATGAAGGTCTAGTCAGAGACATATTAGAGGCAGAAGCAAGAGTTAGGAGACGTAGAGGTAGACCTAGATTAGATTACTGTTCGCAAATACAGTAGAACGCCGTTTATCCGAACGCCGATTAACCGAATCGCCAATTATCCGAATCGGTCCTAAGCGTAATATAAAAAATTAAAACTAAGCACTGTAAGTAAGTACATAATGTAATTTTTGTTTTGTTTTGTTTTGTTGTCACAAGTTGAAACTCTCTGGAGTCCAAATATATTTCAACTATTATGGTTGAAAGCTAAAGGCAAGACGCTATATGTTTTGCGTCGCGCGGCTTCCGTGAAACGGAACGTTTGTTTCTTACTTACATATTGTTAAATTTAATAAAGTTCATTCTATGTGTGACAGTTCGTTTTTCTTTATTACCAGTCTATGTCCTATGATTATCCGAATTTTTGATTATCCGAATCGACCCCGGTCCCAATTAATTCGGATAATCGGCGTTCTACTGTAGTTAAGGATGTGGGTTCTTCTAGTTTTAGGGAAATGCGAAGTTTAGCTCAAGATAGGAAAGAGTGTGGAGGTACGTGTCCAGCCAGTCTTAGGACTGACAGCCTTATAATGATGAATGTCGATAGAAGTCTTCTGGTCAAGCATGGTCTTAAAACAGGAATCATTGCAAAATTCGTAATTTTCCATTCAAGTCGGCGTTTTAATAAAATCATTGGATGCATTGTAGGAGAGGGTGTCCCGACGCGGTGCGAACGCTTGGTTGCAAGGTAAGCAATAACAAATAATAATTCGAGTCCGATATCTAGAGTGGCCAAAGCCGAAAGCCGCGTGCATGATAGACGACACTGTAGCAGGTGGACTAAATAGCCATAAATAAACAACGGGACCATGCTAAATACACGCTCTCCACTCCGCACCGTCCGGTTTGCTTCTGTAAATTAATTTTAATGCACGGCTTTAACGGTCGGACCGGTGCCGGTGGTACGAGAGGGAGGCCAGCGTCAAGGAGGTCGGGGAGATAGGAGAATCGGGAAAGTCTGCCATGGCTTTCTATATGTATATATATAAATAGAGGTAGACACATACCACCACCCACAACCACCCCCGCTAATAGCTGAACATTTTAACTATTATTTGTTTTGAGTTACGGCGTTGTTGCGGTGCAAACTTATCGGAAAACGTAAATCTCGCACTTGCTTACATAAATGTCCACCTTATTCATGCAATGTACATTATAATGGCTTACACTTCTCATAGACAAGAGTTTGGAGTATGGTAACTTTTAAGATAATGTATTTTTCACCATTAAATAAATAAGTAATAAGTCCCAGTACCACGCAAATTACACACTATAACATCTGTCTTCGCTGATAATACAATTATAGTACATAATTAATGCAGACAGATGGCAGGAAAAATAATATATCGGGTTGTTCGGAAAGTCATTTCGTTTTTTTTTTTTGTGGAAATGAGAGACAGTTTTCGTATAATAAACAAATACTTTATTAAATTATATATTGACCGTTCTGGTCCAACACCTTTTGCCATCTTTCTGGTAGTAGCATAATTCCACGCTCATAAAATTTTTGGTCTTTGCTGGCAAAAAACTGATCGAGGAGGTTTTTGACCTCCTCATTTGAGGTGAAGGTTTTACCGTCTAAAAAATTTTGGAGTGACCGGAACAAATAATAATCCGATGGTGCCAGGTCTGGAGAATATGGTGGGTGTAGCATTGTATCCCATTCAAGCTGTAAAAGCTTTTGGCGAGTGACCAAACTTGTGTGAGGTCTCGCGTTGTCTTGGTGAAACACTACACCTTTCCTGTTGATTAGTTCTGACCTTTTCTGTTGAAGTGCATCATTCAGTTTGTCCAGCTGATGACAGTAGACTTCCGAATTAATCGTTGTGTTATCCGGTAAAAGCTAAAAAAAAACGATTCCTTTAAAATCCCACCAAACAGACAGCATCACCTTTTTTTGGTGAATATCGGCTTTGGAAATGGTTTGAGCCGGTTCATCTTTTTTGCTCCATGACCTCTTGCGTTTGACGTTGTTGTATACAACCCATTTTTCGTCCCCAGTGATGATGCGCTTCAAAAACGGATCATTTTCGTGACGTTTGAGAAGCGAATCGCAGACGTCAATGCGGCGACACAGATTTCTCTCTGTGAGAACATGGGGAACCCATACATCGAGCTTCGAGGATAATCCCAGGCCTTTCAAGTGGTCATAAACTGTTGAATTTGATAAATTTAACCTCAATCCGATCTCACGTGTTGTTATTCGCCGGTTCACATCAACTAATGCCTTTATCGCGTCTTTATCAGCTTCAACCGGCCTTCCCGAACGTGGTGCATCTTCGACATCAAAATTGCCGGATCGAAATTTAGCGAACCAGTTCTGGCACTGGCGTACTGTCAACACACCTTCTCCATACACATCAGTCAATTTCTTTCTGGCTTGAACAGCATTTTTACCCTTTCTGTAGTAAAACAGTAAGATATGTCGAAAATGCTGCTTATCGCTCTCCATATTTAAAAGGGCACCAACCAAAAACTACTGCGTAGAATTAATTGGAATTTTTCACACACAAGCCTTGCTATATGAGCTCTCAAAGCATATAAAAATTATACGGCTTAAATGTGAAGTTGGGTGCAAAAGAATACAATTAAATCCTCTGTCGGGAAAAAACGAAATGACTTTCCGAACAAGCCTATTATACCTTATAATAGCTTACACTTCTTCTCATAGGCAAGAGTTTCGAGTATGGTAACTTTTAAGATAATGTATTTTTCACCATTAAATACAATAAATAAATAATAAGTCCCAGTACCACGCAAATTACACACTATAACATCTGTCTTCGCTGATAATACAATTATAGTACATAATTAATGCAGACAGATGGCGGGACAAATAATAAAGTCCCTCTACATTTGCTAACGAAACTCTGTCAAAAAAATAACAAAAAGATAGGTATCAATTCAAAAGACGTACAACATTGATAAAAAGCATAAATTAAATAAATTGTTAAACTGTCGAATAATTTAAAGAAAGTATACACAATACTCGTCCCCGTCCCAATTTAGAGTAAACGCTGGTATATCTAATTTAGCTATCAGTAATTAAGAAGCACTATCAGTAGTAGTTCCTACTTTTATTAAATCATCAAATCTAAAGTTTTAAATAAACTATATACTTCGTACCGAAGTTTAAAAAAAAAAGATAAATAAAACACGAAAGAAGCGGAAGAAGACTTTTAAGTAAAGTGTACTTTTATCATAGAAATTAAATCTAATAGGGAGAAGGTTCGTGTGGATGTGTGTCTACATGTACGAGAAAGAGGGAGAGAGAGAAGGAGAAAGGGTGGACATAAAAGAGGATATCTTTCGTAGAGCATAACCTATACTTTGCGCTCTTCAACGTGCAATTTTCTGTCATCCAATTAAAGCTGCCGCTCGTTGGGAAAACTAATTCTTATAAATAAGCTCCTTCTTCTCGTTCTGCGCTCCCATTTATCGGAGTTCACAGAAAGGGAGCATAAAATTAAAACGTCAAGGTGAGTTAGAAACGACTTTCCTAAGCTATTTACAAGTAGCGCAATTTCGATTGTGTTTATGTCATTAGTGTGGCGTTAAATGCTACGTGGAAAACCAAAACGTCGGAGCGCGACGCGATACGACGCGATCCTACTACATTATGACCCGATACTGAAGAAAATACCTCTCTTCATAGTTATTACAAGACTATTCTGTTCTACAATCAAAACTATTGTACATTCATTTACCAACTGTGAAAAGAGAGACGCCGATAGTTGCAAGAATTTTAGAGCAATTATCTTAACTAGAGTCGTACAGAGAATGATGAAACGTAGGAGGTAGCCAATTCGGGTTTAGACGAAACAGGAGAAGATCTAGAAAAACCTTTTGATAATGTGAAATGGGAGATGTTAAAAGTACTTAAGAATGTCGAGATGAGATTTAAGGATAGAAGAGTGATGTATATTTTATATAATGAGCAACAGGTAGTTATAGAATAAGACACCTTAAGGGACAGACATAAATGAAATGGAAACGGTATTGATAGAAGAGTATGGTATGAAAATTAATAAAAATAAAACAAAAATATTGATATATAGGGGATGTACGAGTTATGAGCCAGTACAAAAAGTAATGGAAAAAACACATTGAAAAAAGTAGTAAAATCTGTATTGTACGAGAGATGCTCCAAAGGTTCTTAAAAAGGAAGAAACGGGACTGCTTATGATGTCTATCATCATCATAAGGTCGTTAGTCCTAAGACTGGTTGGACACTTACCTCCACTCTTTCCTATCCTGAGCTAAACTTCGCATTTCCCTAAAACTACAACAACCCACATCTTTAACTATTTACAAACAGTAATCTAACCTAGGTCTACCTCTACCCCTCCTAACTCTTATTTCTGCCTCTAATATGTCTCTGACTAGACCTTCATGCCTGAGAAGGTGTCCTACCAACCTATCTCGCCTATTTTTTATTGACTTCCATATAATACTCTATTCTCCTATTCTATCTAATACCTCTTCATTTCTAACCTTTTCTACCCACGTTATCCTCATCATTCGCCTATAACACCACATTTCGAATGTTTCTAACCTTTTCTTTTCGGCCGCGCCCACTGTCCATGTTTCGCACCCGTACAGCGCCGCGCTCCAAACATACACCTTTAACAATCTTTTTCGAATTTCTAAATTAACCGTTCGCGAGCATAGAAGTGACCACATGAAACATCGCCGGAAAAGTCAAAATATTAGTATTGAAAGGTGACTGTCTAAACAGAACATCTCTCAGATGTATCAAATACTACCATTTGAAGGAGTTTACAAGGTAATGTTGATAAGAAAAATGTCAGCGCAAGTCGGGTGCCAGATAATGCTCTCTATTATCTCCATCTAAGGAACAACAACAACAATTATAGGAATGAATGGGGATTGATGATAACATAAGAGATTTTAACCTAAATCCAAATAGGGGAAGGAATTTGAATAATTAAATTGGTCATACTCAGTTCACTTTGAGAACAAGAAGAAACAATATTTTTTTTAATAACATACAGAAGAAAATAAGCAAGACCTATCTATGATATATCTGTCAACATCGCTAGGTAATGAAGAAGTTTTAGAAATGTAGTGTTACAGGCGAATGATCAGGACACCGTGGACAGAGAAGGTTAAAAATAAGGAGATACTAGAAATAGTGGGAGAACAGAGGGCCCTATGGAAGTCAATAAAAAATAGGCGAGATAGGTTTGCAGGACCCCTTCTTAGACCTGAAGCTCTAGTTATTAGCTCAAGATAGAAAAGAGTGGAAGTATGTGTCCAACCAGTCTCAGGATGTCAGCATTTCGGACTGCACCAGGTTCAAAAGATATCTCAGAAGTACTTGAATTTAAAGAAAATATTAAACATCTAAAACTGGAGAATTAGAAGATAATTCCTGTTTGTTTGTTTTAAAGTCGGATTTTATGTGTGTATGTAAATAGTATATTTAAATTATTTTAAATAATAGTAGTGATTAATATGTCCCCTATTAGACATGAAACGCTACTTAGAGACATATTAGAAGCAGAAACAAGAAGTTCTAGTTTTAGAGAAATGCGAAAATTCGCTCAGGATAAGAAACAGTGGAAGTACTTGGCAAACCAGTTTCAGGATGTCAGCATTCCGGTAGTGTACCAGGCTCAAAAGATATCTCAGAAGTACTTTCGTTTGGATTTAAAGAAAATATTTAACATCTAAAATTGGAGAATTAGGGAACAATTCCTATTTGCTTGTTGTGAAGTCGGGTTTTATATGCGTATATTTAAGTATATAGTATATTTAAATTATTTTAAAAAACAATAATGGCCAATGTGTCCCCTATACCTATTATTATTATTATCAGAAGCAGCGATCGTAATAATCAACTACATCTACGCTGTTTAAATTTATTATATTTGTGTAAGAAATCCTTTCAGCAGGAACACACACATACTTAAACAAGCGTGTGTAATAATAACAATACGTGTGTGTGTATATATGCGATATCCCCAGACAATTTTGCTCCGAAACAAGACAATTATCTCGACGATGTTTATTGCCTGATGGGCACTGGGAACATTGTACGTACTTAATCTTCTATGAGGTAATGTTTGCAGGGTCGTTTCGAAATTTGAATGCCAAACATTTAGCGTCGTGTAGCGTCGCGTCCGCCGCCGTTCGAGCGCCCGTCTTCTCCGTCTCGCACCGTTCCAACGACGTTACTCAGGGCCCGAATGACTGCCAATAAAATAATTCATATTTGTTGCCTATTCCGTAGCCATTCTCGGACCACGTTTCCGGGTAATGACGTCGTTTCGCGATCCTAAATGTACAAATTACAAGCCTTAGGGGATTTAGAGAAGCCGTTCGAAAGACACTGGTGGTGGTGGTGGCTGGTACCGATGCTATCCGCAGCTACTGCTATCGTCGCGTCGTGTCGCATCGCGTAACGCCATACTGGACGTCGTCATCAGGCGTCATCCACCGGTACCGGTGGTGGTGTGTGGCGTGTGACACACAATCCTTGTCCTATAATAAACGCAAGATGACCGTTGCAAATGACGGGCAACGGTCGTTTCGCGATTCGATCACATCAACAACGAATATCAACGACAATCGTTCTCTCCAAGCGAATTTCCAGACATATATTTTACGTCATTACATCGAACCACGTACATTTATTTGTACTTACGTATAATTTCAGAAAGTTGCAAGGCTTATGTGTTCAAATTTATTCATAGTGAGTTAGTTTGTATCTAGTATCCGAAGAAAATTAGGATTTCAGTGAAAACCCAAACCTTTACTGTATATTACAATACCGAGTGTCCAAGAAACATCTGGTAATCCTTTCTATATGCATTTACTATAAGATACTGAAGTACGTGTTTGATTAAAAATATCAGTTAATTAACAGTTTGCGTAAATCTAGGATGAAACGAAAATTCTGGAATTTTAAAGTACGTACAATATCGTTTTGTTGAAAGATTTACCACGTTATGTTAAGGCCATAGACTTCTTATTAAGTTCCGTGTAAACTGTAAGTAAAGAACTATTTTCTGCATTTTTTCAAATTTTAGATTCAGTATTCAGAATACAGACCACTTGGAATTATTTTATTCGATTATGGTAACGTCTCTATCACGTTGAGGTTGGCTACGCCGGGATTCGTTTCAGCAAGTAGATATCCATATATTTAAATGGACCTTGTTGGAGCATACGTAATCCTAAAATGTAGCATCGTACTACAGATGGCGTTTACC
>NW_020439032.1:484872-494351 GCF_000699045.2 Agrilus planipennis | reverse complement strand
CCGTGCTCCAAACATACACCTTTAACAACCTTTTTCGAATTTCTAAATTAACCGTTCGCGAGCATAGAAGTGACTTCTTTTTATTAAAGGCGACACGACCCTGCGCTATCCTCTGCTTTATATCCCTACTACTTCTTCCATCCTGACTTATCTGACTTCCTACATATCTAAAATCAGTCACTTCTTCTAATTTTTCGTCTCCTATCTTTATATTCACTCTTTCCCTACTTTTTCTTCTCTTGCATACCAGTATTTTAGTTTTAATTTTATTTATTTTCATAACTTGAATGAGGGACAAATTTACGTTACTGTAATACGAGGATCTTCCTTCCATGTCGATAGCTTTAAGAGTGTAGAAGATGGGGGTGGAGGGTTGAAAATAGTCGACCAAAGCACCTAGAACATTTTCATACTTCGAGAAAAGTTTTCCTAAAAATATCTAAGCAGAAAAGTCGAGAATGTTCTGGAATGTTCGAGAACCATTATATATGAGTGACGAGGATGGTTTTCGGGACTATATTAGGGCATTTTGTCTCCACCAAAGTCACCAACACTCCTCCTCTTATCTCCTGTTTCTGCTTCTAAAATGTCTCTAATTACCCCTTCATGTCTGAGACCAACTTATATCGTCTATTTCTTGTTGAATCTTCCTTAATATATATGGACTGGTCCACAGCTAGAATGTTCCCGAATATCTAAGATTGACGTAGATAATGTTCGAGACTTTTGCATCACCTGTATAGAATAAGAGTATACAAGCCCAGCGAAAGGGGTTGTCGTTAGCTACCATTTGAGACATTTTTTTAATAATCTATCCAAGCCATTTGGTATATGAATAGATAAGTAACAAACAATTTCGCCCGGTATTCCGCCCATGGATTTCAACTTGCAATAAATCTTATAACCACTGACGTTAACAACCTTTGTACGTGTTTGTTTCATTGCCTAAAGATTAACAGGTCGAAATCTTTAGGAAGCGAAGTTTGCACGGCAACTTTGCGCCCGACGGTACGAACACACACACACATTTACCAAAACAAACATATTATTGTACATATAACATGAGCAAAAGAAAGGGCGAGAGACAGTGCTTTCCGAAACAGAGAGAAAGGGTAGATGAGAGCCACCCAGCACACAACAAACAGCCTCTGAACTAACAGTAGGATTTGATATCCGTGCCTACCGAACAGTAATCTTAGTCCTAATTCATGGCAAGCAAGTGTACGTTATGCGGATGTATGTATGTGTGTACGTATGAGCACATGAACACGTTTGAAGTTGAGACCAAGTCAACCGAAGCGTGCAATAAACCTTCAGCTTAGTGAACTTCCGCCTATGGCTTGAGAAGAAGATGATACGAAGGAGTTGTCGTAAATTATTCGGATGCGGTAGAAGTCTACAAATCATAAGCTGAACTCTATTTTATTAGATGCAGTAGTTTCGGAGGCAAGGGGGAGGGGGAATGGTCAATTTTCATCTATTTTCTTAAATAATTTTAAGACTATTTATTTTAAAAACCATCAAAAAAATATATTTGAGACCCTTAATTGGTCTTGTAGATTCGGAGCAAATTAACTGTGACAGACGAACAGACCGACACACGAGTGATTCTATAAGGGTTCCGTTTTTTATTCGGACGTACGGAACCCTAAAAATAATAGAATTCTATGGAAGAAGATGGATATAACAAAGGGGAGTTATTTGAGATTGAAATCGTCCCTTAATTTTATCACTCCCTGTACAACACGATAAGTGACGATAGGTACAAGAGCATCGTATCTTAACGTTGGTTGACCATCTCCCCGTATTACGCACATACATGTATCTATGCATTAATTGTTGTTTAATGCAAAAAGCGTCGGTAATAATGGTCTCGCTTTGCCGAACTGTTCTCGCCTCCCTTAGATCTGCTTCCACATCGTTTATCACAGCAACGGCATCGCTGGAATCTTGGGGCGATAGCCGAAGATATCTCCAGTACGTACCACGTAATACAATCGCACAAAGTATCACATCCGGTCTTGATATGAGTTATGCCAAGACTTAGCCAAGCCGAGCGAGAGTAATTATTAGCTTCAACTAAAACTTCAGTTTCAAACAGTGGCGACCTCTGCTCGCCCCCGACGTCGTAAATAACGAAAATCTANTAAAATAATATCTTTTATTTCTCTCCATTTAACGACCACTCTTTATAACGCCGAAAAATGTTCAATCCCTTAAATGTCGTTATATAGAGTTTACACTGTATTTGTAAACATTATTAGGTATCAAAATTCACAACATCTAAAGGTTGCTTTAGGAATTAATTTTTCGAAAAATGTGTTCACCCTTAACAAAATTCCCATTCCGAGAGTTTGTATTAAACCAATAATATAATAATTTTTCCGTCACCTACGCCATGTTTTTTAGGCTCCGCCCACTTGACGGATTCCATTAAAAGACTTCAGAGAGGTGAGGTAACAAAGGCATTAATAGGCGCCCCTTGCGTGTAGCGTGTATTAAGTACACATATTAACCGTAATCCTTTGTTCTTTTTGTGGTTTAAAACGGTGCCGACGGTAATGGGCTATTTAATTTTACAGTATTGCGGAACAGAACTGTGAGAGAAGTACAAACGGGTGCACCATTTATTAGGACATGACAATAAAGTTTAAGCACGTAAATTAAGGGAGTTTGGACGTAATAAGAACGTCACAACATTTAATAAGTTGGCCGTAAGTGTTTCCCGTCGAAATCCAGACTTCCTTGTCCAGGAAGCAGGGACGCGCACCGGGTCGCGGAAAAAATGGCCGTAAAAGTCATTGTGCGGAATGAACGGCAATAAACTTGTACAAATAAATCACGATAGCCTGCCGGCTATTCAGTTCTATTTCTTTACGAAGACGCTCATGAACAGTGGACATGGCTTTTTATTGGACGCCAGTGCGGCAGTTTTGCCAAGAAACCGGGATGTGCGGGACTCTTAAAATACTGACGTACTACCAACTATTCACGACAAATAAAATAAACCCGATCGCCCATCCAGAATTTACCAAACCGTACAAGATTCACGTTATCTTATTTATTTCTCTTTTACTTGAGCATTAGCTACAACAAAAGCTCCCTATTATAGATAGAGGGTTCATTCGTAATTATATAAAATACTCATTAAGAAAAACGAAACATTGTTGACTTCAAATTCAAATAAGTCACTGGATTTAATTATTAATTACATATCAAAGAGATTATTGTTTCATAAATCAAGAATCAAACGAGAATTCTGGAATTTAATCACCAAATTTGGTGATATTGGTAAACCCCCATGTCAAGGAGAGCATGGGAACTGCTTTTGATCAAATTTTGCACAAGACAAAACAAAAAACGGAAAGACAGACACACGAATGGCTCTATAAAGGTTCTGTTTTTCATTCAGACATGCGAAAGGCTAAGCCCAGAACCAACTTAACATTGTAATTGAAAAATACTTTAGTTTCAGTAGTTTCAGAGATGGAAAGAAAAGGTTAGAAGCGTTCCAAATACAGCAAGTTAGAAATGAAGAGGTATTAGAAAGAATAATAAAACAGAGGACTCTATGGAAGTCAATAAGAAATAAGCGAGATAACAGGTGGGCTGAAAAGTTACTAGGCTAGCATAGAAAAAACTATTTTTTTTTTTATAGAATTTGCTTTTATTATTCAATATAGTTTCCTTCTAGGGCGATACAACGATTATAGCGGTCATACAATTTTTCGATATCATTTTTATAATACGATTTGTCTTTAGCCTCAGAGTAGGCTTCAGTTTCGGCGATTACCTCTTCATCGGGGCGAAATTTCTGTCCAGCGAGCATCCTCTTGAAGTCTGAGAACAGAAAAAAGTCGCTGGGGGCCAGTTCTGGAGAGTACGGTGGATGCGGAAGCAATTCGATGGAATTTCGCCATCGATTTCATTGATTTGTGACACGGTGCAATGTCTTAATGAACCAGCACTTTCTTTTTCAAACAACAAAAGTTCTTTCACTAAAAATGCTATAACTCAGATACTAATAATCCAACAGGTATCAAATTTATACACGTGTCTTTTGAAGGTTAGGGCTAACCAGTGGCGGATTATCCATAAGGCAAAGTAGGCATCTGCCTAGGGGCGCAAGGTTAAAAAGGGGCACGCGCGGATGTTTTTAAACCTAAAAAAAAATAAGGAAGTACCTAATAAAAGAAAAGTATTTTGCAAAATATATGACCGCCAGAGGGGCACCTATGAGGTGCTAGGCTAGAGCGCTCTCGACATTTAATCCGCCTCTGGGGCTAACTAAAAATCATATGGATTTGATACTAGTAGAGCCATATATGGGTCAGCCTACAAACTTTTCAGCCCGCCCTTGTAGGTTGGTAGGACACTTTCTCAGGCATAAAGGTCTAGTCAGAGACATATCAGAGACAGAAACAGGAGTTAAGAGGAGTAGAGGTAGACCTACATTAGATTATTGTTCGCAAACAGTTAAGGATGTGGGTTGTTCTAGTTTTAGGGAAATGCGAAGATTAGCTCAGGATAGGAAAGAGTGGAAGTGCGTGTCCAACCAGTCTTAGGACTGACGACTTACTATCAACAAAACTTATCCTGAAACAGCCTTCTAGTCAAGGACAAACATTCCATTTTTGGACAACATTGAAAGACCTAAGCCTAGACAATTTAAAGCGACAGGGAATTATTATTTGATTTACAATATAATACCTTTTGTGTCAAATGAAAAGGACTTTTTCTTACGACAAATGAATTTTTTTGTTCCAAAAACCCTTTTCATCCTATTTGGCTTTGATTCAACACTTCATTGATCATTCAAGGATCAAATGAGATGTTGGATCTATAGTAATAATAATAATATTACATGCAGACAACTTAACATGTCGGTTTTCTAATTTCCGTTGAGAGGCAGAGGATTTGAATCGAGTCTCTATATGAAACGGCCGGCAGAGCGGTTGTTAACATAAATCCACCTCTCTCTCTCTGTGTAATGTTGCATCGCAACCCGAACAAAATTCTCCGCTGGTGGAAGTTCAAACAGAATACAAATCACAGAATAATCCTGTCCATCACGGTTTTGCGCGCGGCTTGCCAAAGCCCACATCCCACAATAACGACGACGGCCACATTATCGTAAAGTTTCATTTAATACTAACGTATAAAGTGTATGGGCAGCGGACGTGTGCGATATTTACCTCTATTTTACCTCGACGCTTCGACCTTAACGACCCGTGTGAGTCGACGTTCACTCAATAGTCGATACTCGATTTTCCATCTGTAATACAGACACACTCCTGTGACAACAAAGTTTGCTTGCCATAATAACTTACTATAAACTGGAAACACACGGTAGAACATCGCTTCTTAATTAAGGACATATTAACACAAAGGATAACAGAATGAGACAGTAACATCATAAAATAAAGCAGAATGAATATGCTCATATTGGGATCCGTCAAATGGGCATACACCATCTGGTGGCAAAATTTATAACTCGAATGAGGGAAAAATTTACATAGGAACTGTGCACGCAAATTGTAAAATTGTTTATTAAAATAATAAAACACGTTAAAAAAGTAAAAATTTTTTTGATGATGGAGTCGACGAAGTTTTCTTCTAAAGTTAAATCAAATAAAAAGTTAATATGTTCAGTGAAAAGCTGTAATAGCACTTCAGACATAGATCTTCACTCTTCACCTACATTAACTACTTTCCAATAAAAACTAACCGTTTTATATATGTAAAAAATATATTCGGAAAATTAGAGAAAAAAGTAAACTAATAGAAGCTTGGATGAAAGCAGTAGGTATCAAAGAAGTGAATTCCGGAATAAAAATTTGTTCACGTCATTTTAATGCACATGATTATATTTCAGCAAGTATTTACCATCAGCCATAACCTTAATATTTAAAACTAGAATCATACTAAAATTATAAAGTGAGAAATTATTTATTCCTGTGTAATTGATTTAACACAATTCTAATGATACGATATAAGTATTTTGAGGTTAAGAACCTACCTGCTGCAATACAACAAAGTTGCAATAATGTGTTTGCAACGTTCTCTTAAATCGGCTTTGCACGTGCAAGTCATTGATATGATATTGCTTAAATCACCCAGAATCACCTCACCAATTATATAACGTGAATCACTTTTTAAATCCGAAGTTTGTAAAAAGTAGGCAGTAAACTTGACGGAATTTGAAGGCTAGCTTCCGGATTTGTTATTTCCGAATTTTATAATGTGATTGGCATTAAAAACACGCTCACCTTCAACGAAATTTCCTTTCCGAGGCTTTGTGTCAGCCCAATCACATATTGTGTCAATACTTATCATTTTATCGTAATTTAAAAACTTGGAATTTGCACGGTACACTATAGGAACTACGATAAATTTTCCCTAATCGGCGCCATGTTTTTAGGCTCCTCCCATTTGACGGATCCTAATAGCTGACAAATAATATTTGTTATTTTTAAGAATTATTGATGATCAAGAACAGGGGCGCAACAAGGGGGGGTCCGCGGGTGCCCGAGCACCCACTCGATTGGGTTGGACACCCCGTCAATTCCCGTCGATTCAGGTAATAAGCCAACTTGAATGTTCGATTCAAATAGTTCAAGCTCGTCGAAATGATCTTCCTTTATTTTAGTCATTTATAGCATTATGATGAGAGCAGCGAAGTCGATTTTTCGATTTTTCCGATACAATGTATTGATGACCTTTTTTTATTTAGTCATTTATTGAGCACCCAGTCAAATTGTAACGTTGTTGCGTCCCTGATCAAGGGCCAACATGAAATTGATATACCATTCCTATACGCGACTTTTCGTCAACGATTTCAGGCGATTAATACTTACATAGATGGATTAATTCATCGACCATATGTAATAATTATCACCTGAAAAGATCGATAATCAATAGTTGACAAAACGTCACGAATAGAAATGACATATTAATTTGACGTTGCTCCTAGAGATCGTTAATCCTTATAAATAAGGAATAAGTTACAAAGGAAATGTTATCAAAATTGAGGTAATATAAGAACAGGATGCCTAATCGTGGTCTAATATTATCAGGTTTTCTTTTAGAAAATTTAAGGTATAAATTTGTTTATTTTGTAAATTTTTATTTGATTGGTAATTTTAGTATTCAAAGTTCAGTCAGACAACCTTAGCTTAGTGAAAAAGCTTTCGCAATTTTTCGGCAAAATACTTACATTTATAAGTATCTATATAAGAAAACTCCAAAGCTAATATAATCATTTTGTTGAAAATATCTACTCGCTGCGCCATCTACCCGTAAAGTAATCAACTATAATAATATACCTTATAATTCTGATTTAAACTATGAGTACCGTGAATAGAGAAGATTGAAAATGAGAAGATATTAGATAGAGTTGAATGCCAATAAGAAATAGGCGAGATAGGTTGATAGGACACCTTCTCAGGCAGGAAGGACTAGTTAGAAACAAAAGTTAAGACGAGTAGAGGTAAACCTACATTAGATTACTGTTTGCAAAGAAATGGAGATACATGTCCAACCAGTCTCAGGACTGAAGACCCTATGATGATGATACCAATAAAACATTTCAACGACTTTTATATCTGACGCCTATTATTCTAATTATTATTAATTTATCTGTATCATAAGAACCACAGGATAGAAAAATCTTTTTTTTGCGTGTGAATCCGTATCAGCCGCCGACCATGATACGAAATGGACTGAATATGACATCTTCTAAGCACGGCGAAACGTCTGCCTCTAAGCAAACGACACGATAACACAATCCAAAAGATCAACCTGCCCTATACATGTAAATGGCCAGTATATACACTCACTCTAATTTTTTAATGACTTACAAAGGGTGACAAATGAGCGATTTCAAAGTCAAATAACTCATTGGTTTCTAATCTGATATCTAACTGATAATGTTGATAAACAATTAGACATTAAAGAGTGAACTCGACACCGAAGAGGCATACGCAAACTGACTTTAAAAAGTTGGACAATTAGACTAATAAAGTGAATCCACTAACATAACGGTTTATGAGCAAAAAGTTCAAAGTTAACCATTCAACTATAGAGCTGTGCCATGGCATACACCAGGACCTTGTACCATGCAACATACAAGAATTCCAAAGGATCTTCTCTTCTTCATTGAGTGATCGACCGAGGAGCGGCGTCACGACGACAACGACGACGACAACAGAGTCCGCAACCGCGTCCGCGCTCGTTCTTGTCTCTTTCTACCTCTCTGCGTCTCTATCGCTGTTATAGGAGCGGCGAGTAAGCAACCGATTTGAATGCATAGTTGTCCGTCAGTCAGGACGACATTACTGGGAAGGACCCTCCGTCGAACGCGACGATAAATTGTCATAAAACCGTCAGATTGTCTGATTTGACAGTTGGGGGGTAATTAAAGGGCGAATTTATGGCCGCGTCGCGTCGCTCCGTTCCGCGTCGAGCATCTAGATATTCCTACAACAAGGGATTATTTTAACGGAAGCAATTTCGCCAAAAGCTGACGTAGCCTTGTGCTTGCTTGCTTCTGCCGTGCCGTGCCGGGGAAAAGAAATAACAATAAATTAAAACAATTCCACCCACCAACCAGCCAACACAAACGCAAAACCAACGTCACCTCGTCGTTCTTTCGTTTCCCCCTCTCTCTCTCTCTTTTTCATTCTCTTTTGTTTTTTCTTTTCGAAATTATAATGTCGCACAAAATGGGGAAAATGAACAACCAGGTGGATGTAGATGAGACCTTATTCCTGCGGGATGTGTCATCTTCAAGGACGCGAACATTCAATTTTTACAATTCTTTTTTAACGCACTGAACACACAATGGATTAAGCCGTTCTGACATGAGTACCATCTTGAACAATGACTTAAATTGTGTCACCGTTGTGAAGAGAATTATTATTATCATTGAATTGCGGAAATATGTCGTCATCTACCGATATTGACTGATAACTGAAGCATGTATTTATCGGGCGTGCTGATGAGATTAAACAACACAACTTCGATAGTACAAACTTCGGTTCCTGCATTCTACGTTGGACAATCTGACAGAGGCACAAAAAATAATAAAATATATATAATTTTTGTTATCATTAGGTATTTGGTTTTACAATAAATAAATTTCTTATAAAAATGCATATACAGTTATTGTAACTGCTTAGACCTTAAACCGGATACCCAATTGTGTTTTAATTGATAATAAATAGTGTCCGACCGTAACTGGTTTTTACGATCGAAACCGAAACCGAATTTCGGCAACGGTCTCAGTTTCGGCCGAAACCGAAACCGAAACTTCCTTATAAGGATCATGTTTTGAGAGAAAAATAAAGAAAACGTTATTATAATCAGTCAGTTTTATTTTTTTATCTTTAAATCACATAGCTCTGCAGTCTTTGACATTTTCACTTATTGATAATCAAATCAAAATCAACATAACAACCCCTCATTTAAGGAAATACTTT
>NW_020439032.1:457902-480287 GCF_000699045.2 Agrilus planipennis | reverse complement strand
TTTGTTTTAAACAACAAAAATTTGTTACTTTAGACAGAAATAATTTAAACGAATGACAAAATTTAAGTTTAATTACTTACTTACTTATTTTTTTTAATGAGGCAACACGTGGAAAAATCATACCTCTGCTTTAAATAGTGTTTTTACAATAACAATTATTACATTAAAAGAAATTATTAATTAAATTTTTTGAATTTCCTTCAAAATAACTCACAAAATCCGCCTTTAATACATACGTATAATTAATTATCTATAATTTCCGATATCGAACTAATGAGTCAATTTTTAATTGAGTTTTTACTCATTATATCTTGTATAATTGTTTAATTCTTGGAAAAAGATACAAAAAATTTATGGTAATAATAGTAATGCAAAAAATATTGACAATTGGAAACTATTCCTTTAAAGTTATTGTAGAATGGTTTTATAAAGACGTAACTTACACATAAGAGCGTATATTAGTTAAAAATTAAGCAACTTAAGTGACCACCCTGTATATGCATACTAAATTGCAAAAATGTTTTTGATATGAAGCGTATGCATACATTTACGGATTGAATTAAAACAAATCAGCAAGTTATTTTATCAACACAAAATATTAATTTTTAAAACTTGCTTAGCACTCACCTTTTGGTCACCACCTTAGCAGTTTTTCCTCCAAACTTTTTTTCGATCTAATAAAAGAACAATAAATAAAGTTAATTTATAAATAATAATTGATATAGATAGATACAGCTTCAAACTGAGTGGTTATGGTTGTGACAAGAAATAAACGTTTTCAATTACCTTTAAGAATTTTAATTACCTTATGTGTTATATAGAATACTTGTAAAAACCACTACAACGAAACAAAACAAAGACACTCTTCATTGAAATAAAATTAAATTTAATTAAATTAAACACTAACACCAATCGTTCGAAATATTACTTAATTTTTAAGAAACAGCTTCGTTTAACTGCCGATTAACTAACCGGAAAGGACTAATAGAAATGTTTGGGGTACGAGCATGCGTATATAAGTATTAGCAATTTCTCAGCACTCTACGTTTACTAACAAGATTTTTTATTATTTCTAATACATTTGCCATTATTTTTCTAATAATCATTATCAGCTGAATTACTATTAATCTCTACGCGCACACATTACTTAATTTAACTTTAGTAATAATAAATTATTGCGCGTGTACGTCATTCACATGATTATTTAACTGTTCTTTTAAAACCTTAAATGAACGGTTTTAATAAAATATCAAAAATTAAAGTCTTCAAATGCCCATTAAAAGTTCCACGTCATGTACCTACTTAAATAGTTTGAGTAATTTTTTGATTGTAAAAGAAAATAAACTACAGAAGTAAAGAATTTACTTCCGCGTTTGTAATTACATTTTTATTCTAATTCTAAGTGCGCTAATTGTCTTATATTTGCGTAAATAAAGTATCGAACGGTTTGTTTATTGGTTTTCAATGTATTAGCAAGATTGTACAAACTGGAAAGCAATTTCTATGTAAATTGGAGTTTTCTTGCTAAAAGTTATAAATACGATTTATCCTTGACTAAGTAAACGGTTCGCGAAAGTTAATGGATAATTTTGTTTCTTCGGAAGTGTTTCAACGAGGTATCAGCGACGTTATCTGGCCGGAATCCTCCGGGATACATAGATCTGGCGTGAGAAGCCATTGTGACTGACAGATCCTGGCATGTTCAGATGGAAGGCCCTCTTCTTGCATACGAATGGCCTACTTGTCCTGATACCACGTCAGCCTGGAATATTTATAGTATTATTCGCCCACCCCACGCGCCACTGCCGTCGAGCGTTATGCAGATAAGACGGTTTAATTGTCCAGTTTTGCAGAAATATCTATACCTTTTCTCAAACTAGTTTAGCGTTTATTCGCTACTCTTCCCTCTCTTCCTTCCTTACATTTCTACCGCTATCGCATCAAATTATACACGTTACATTCTCTCCAATATCTGCACAAAACGAGACGTAATGAATATTTTTCCTTACGATTACTGCTTCTTTTGCTTATTTGTCGTCTAGGAAAAATTCCTTACCCCATTTTGCATTGAAAACCAGGGGAAAATAGTTCTTACCATAAAAAACTTTCTTTTAAAATTACAACGAAATGAATTGTATTCAAACTTTTTATTTTTGTAGGTATAATTAATTAAAAAGCAACTCAAAATATAATAAAACCTTTCAATACAAAAGCTTTTAGCGCTATCTGTACTACATATTTCTTACTGCATAGTTATTTGTTCATAATTAGATGAATATTATTAACAATATTCAATCTTTGGTAGGTAAGGTTGGGTTAGGTTAGGTCATTAATGTATGTAATTTAACGTTCCCAGTTACTCACAACTTATTTCCCTTTTTGTTTTGCGTAATTAATGTAATTTTATTTAATCCCTTCAGTAAAATAATCTCTCTTTATAATGCATTGATGTGTGCATGTACGTTTATTATTTTAATCCTTTTTTCAGCCGTACCTTGTCATTGAGACACTACATATCCTAAGGCTCTTGTGCAACCACAATCAAAATTGACATATGGATTTGCTGCAAGTGACATTTAAACGTCAGATTTCTTGTCAAAATTGTTCAATAGCAACAAATTATGATACAATGTGCAAAAATACTGAGATAAAATTTATGTAACTTTTGTAATAACAACTATAAAAATATATAACGTTATCAGTTACAAGTGATAAGAAATACTAAGTGTGTATAATACAAAACAAGTGTGACAAATGTAGAAACAGTGCACGTACAGCATAAATATTATGGGTATTATCTTAAATAGTTTCGTAATTCTTCATTAGCTATGTGGGTTAAACCTCAAGAAGTTTTAATCGCCAATGCCTTGTGGTAAATACATATTTCTATTATCTTTTGTGTGAATATTTGCCAATGAATATATTATATTAGGGAAACTGAACAAAGCACAGAATACTTCCTTCTACAACACAGGAAAGGTCATGGAAATTCAAAAGGTATTTCTTCCCTTCTTGTTGGAACTATGGATTCTATTTTCGATACCAAACCTCCTCCTTTTCGTATATTACATCAAACTCCACATTCAGAGGTTTACTACTGTAAGTCATAAAACTATTGTTCACATATGCTAAACAGGAAAAAATTTGAATACTTTTGCAGTAATAGCATGTTCTTTATATAAACAAGACATTGTAAATGATTGGGATTGGTTGAATGAAAATATAATGGGTACATTAAAATCATTTGACAAAGAAGATGATGTCACAGATTTTGTTACATGTAAAATTGAATCTATTATAGCAGCTAAACAAGATCAAGTTGAAATTGAAGGTGAGTTTGTTCTATAAATTGTTGCATTTACTATTTTCTTCTATTATTATTTGCTTTGTCAGATGAAGATACAAAAGACTTTAAAACTACAAGTGAAAAGTTTCACAGGTTATTTCACTTTCCTCTTGAAGAAAAACTTGTCAATTACTATTCTTGTAGGTAAGTGTGTGGCTTTTAAAGTCCTTTCATGTTTGTTAATACTGATTTTTTTTTTAAGTTACTGGAAAAAGTTTCCCCGCCAAGGATGGATGTACTTATCATTGAATTATTTATGTTTTCATTCCTACATTCTTGGAAATGATACAAAGTTGTGCATCAGGTGGTCAGAAATTAAAAATTTGGAAAAATCAAACAGTCTCATCTTCCCTGATTCAATTAAAATAACTACTAGGGAAGGGGAGTATTACTTTAATATGTTTCTGAAAAAAAGTGAAACATTCGCCCTCATGGATCAGTTAATAGATTTAGCAATGAAAAGGTAAAATTATAATTTGTCATACTGAAACAGTTACCTAAAGACTAACAGACTAACAAATGCACCTACTATTAGCCCATAATCTGAAAACCATTTTGCAATTTCATATTAAGGGCTAATGATAAGTGTAATTGTTAATATGTTAATGAGAATGAGACTAACCTGTTGTTAGAGTAGAAATATGAAAGTTGATTTAGTCTGGAACAAATCTAGCATATTATCTGACATTTGCCTTATTATTTTCCCTTTTTTNTCAACCGAAACCGAAACCGAAACTTCCTTATAAGGATCATGTTTTGAGAGAAAAATAAAGAAAACGTTATTATAATCAGTCAGTTTTATTTTTCTATCTTTAAATCACATAGCTCTGCAGTCTTTGACATTTTCACTTATTGATAATCAAATCAAAATCAACATAACAACCCCTCATTTAGGGAAATACTTTAATTGTGCCTTATAAATACTTAAAATAGGTGAGATATTTATTTGAGTAAGTATAGTAGACTAGACTCACTTTTATTTGAAGATGCGAAATGTCTACTAATCTACTTCGCTTGAATGGAATTTAACGCGCCGAACATGACCGAGCAGAGCGCGAGAACTCCCGAACGCAGTTTCGGTTTCGGTCGTAGTTTCGGCAGTTTTTCCGCAGAAACTGAAACTAAACCGAAACTCGTTTTTTTACCGAAACTCGACCGAAACCGAAACCGAAACCGAACTTTCGGTCGGACACTAATAATAAACAAAGAAACGTTCATATAACAAACTCTCCCATAATAAATGGTAATTTTCCCATATAAAGATGAAAAAGTTGAAACTTTTTTCATACTATATACAAATTGGATAACTTTTAATACATCCTACACTTAACAAAGGCGTAGCTTGTAACAATAAAGAAATCACCGATGAGGGTTGTAAAAGGGAGAAAGCGGTCTAATGAGACGTAACGAGTGGGCAGTTTACCTTGAAATTTTCGTTTGGGAGAAAGGCTTTTGCGGCGACGTGGAGCGAAAAATGTGGAAAAGATAAAATTCTAAAGCTGAGACACGTAAACACTATTGCAATTCTATCTAAAGTCTTTCATTTGTTTTAAACCGTTGAGCCTTGGAAATCTGAAGTTGGATGGTTTCGAATAGCCGTAAAGGTGTCAAGATAGTGGCAATTTAGAGGGCCATAACAGCCGAGTAATGTTGGATTTAAAAGATTGGTCAAGTTAGAACGACGCGGAACATTATCCGAAAGGAAAGGACTCAGAATCAGCAAAGCGCCACCGCCGCCATCATCCACTTGGCGGCGGCGTGCATCGCAGGAGATTTCAAACCGCGACGAACTAAAGAAATACTGGGTCAAAACTGACGCGTCCTCCTTTATCTCTTTACCTATCTAGTCAAGGATCTTGCAGACCAAAGCGGAACATTCGCAATGATAACAAATATTTTTAGGCTACATTTTCGTCATCATCATCATAAGATCGTCAGTCCTAAGACTGGTTGGACACTCACTTCCATTCCTTCCTATCCTGAGCTAATCTTTGCATTTCCCTAAAACTAAAACATCCCACGTCCTTAACTATTTGTGAACGGTAATCTAAACTAGATCTACCTCTAATCCCCTTAACTCCCGTTTCTGCCTCTAATATGTCTCTGACTAGACCTTTATGCCTGAGAAGGTAGGTTTCCTACCAACCTATGTCGTCTATTTTTAATTGGCTCTGTTCTCCTATTCTTTCTAATACCTCTTCATTTCTAATCTTCTCTATCCACGGTATCCTCATCATCCGCCTATATACCACATTTCGAACGCTTCTAACCCTTTCCTTTCCGCCGCGTCCATCGTCCATGTTTCGCACCCGTACAAACATACACCTTTAACAATCTTTTTCGAATTTCCAAATTAATCTTTCGCGATGATAGAAGTGACTTCTTTTTATTGACGGCGACTCAACCCTGCACTATCCTATGCTTTATATCCCTACTACTACTTCCGTCCTGACTTATCTGACTTCCTAGATACCTAAAATCAGCCACTTCTTCTAATAGTTCGTCTCCTATTTTACATTCGCTCTTTCCCTACTTTTTCTTCCCTTGCATACCAGTATTTTTGTTTTACTTTTATTTATTTTCATACAATACGGTATTGTCAGTACCGCTTTCACTTTATTTAAAACTATCTCTAACTCCTCCTTGCTAGATGCTAATATTGCTATATCATCTGCAAATCTAAGCATACTAATCTTTTACCCCTTTATATCTATATCCATGGATCACCCAGACAAATGCCTTGGCAGAAAAATTCCACAGATAATCTTTTACTCTTTTCCGTCTTCATTTCGTCTCTCTCATCTTTCTCAGCCCAACCACTACCACCAACCCACTTCCACGATTCCTAAAAATAGACTGAAGAGATCTTTCCTTTCGGCATAGTCCGCAGGGACTGTCTATCCACCAGCATTAGCAGCTGACAGAATCGAAATCGTAATCCAAATCTGATCATTTCGACATCAAGAACACTTGTTAGTGTTGATGATAAGCTGATAAGCTAACAGTGATAAGCTTAATAATGCAGGCATCAGATTTATTATATAAGTGTTTTGATAAATGCTATTATCATATTATCAAGTAAAATTCACATCGAGAAGTATTTTGTCGCAAATAAAGTGGCTAATGTTGTTTCCAACGAGTTAACATTTTCTTGATGTTTGTAACTAGTGACGGACTATGACAAGCGAATATCTATTTTATGAGCCACCTGTTGATCCCCGTT
Source organism: Agrilus planipennis (assembly GCF_000699045.2). Classification (NCBI taxonomy): domain Eukaryota; kingdom Metazoa; phylum Arthropoda; class Insecta; order Coleoptera; family Buprestidae; genus Agrilus; species Agrilus planipennis. The sequence continues at coordinate 473,718 of NW_020439032.1, read as the reverse complement.
TTCGACTTGCAGCGCTCCATACCACCAGCTAACGTTTTAACCCTCGTCCGAAAAAATCTGTGGGGAACTGAATTGGAGCTTTGAAGCTGTTACTTATTCTCATATAAAAAACCACTTTAAGGATACCCACACACTTGTATATACACATACTTAAACCGCCACCTCCGGTAAATCGTTTTGTAAATGATGAAAATGATATAAAATTAAGTGATTTCGGCAGTTGTTACAATGTAGAAAAAGTTAGTTGCTAAAATATTAATGTAAATAATCTAGATAATTCATTACTTTTATAATGAATGATTAAAAAGTTTACATTAACAATTACTTTTGTAATGAAGAATGCAAATATATTTCATTTGTCATTACTTTTGTAATTAATAATATAAAAAGTTTGCATTAGCTATTGCCTTTGTAATGAGTAACGAAAATAATTTTCATTAACCATTATTTTTGTGATGAGTAGGTAATGGAAAGAATTCACACTAATATTTAGAGTAATGGAGCAATCAACCATTGAATATTATATACTTTTTATGAAAAATACCCATTGTAAAAAGACCAGCCTCCCTGCTGCTATTAGGCAGCGTTGGATGAATGAGTGCAGACAATGTGTGAACGCCATCTTTAGAAAATTGGTACTCATTATAAAATTTAGTGGTATTCGACCAACTGAGCGACATGGCCTACAGGTTTAGTCCATTGAGCATTTGAGAGGATGCCGGTTCAATTTCGGGTCCGTCTGCCTTGGTCCATGTTTTTCTATGGTTTCCTTGGGTCACTTAGGTAAATGCTGGGGCAGTAATATTCCAGAGATAAAATCTTTCATTCTCTTATGTCTTCAACCGTCAATCTCATCTTTCTCACCCGAACCACCACCCACCTATTCTCAAGATTCCTGAAAGGAAGCTGAAGAGAGCCTTTCGCCCTACCTTCCAGCGTGGTTTTTGGTATTCGACCAAGTCCTTTTTTTAGTAAGGATATCCACTTGTCGAACCCACACCGTAGCTACTACGTGATGGGTACATAACCAAGTAAAACACAAAATTCTTGATGTTCATCGCCAGGACGTGATTCGCAACTACGATTTTATTGGATGTTATCAGCACGCCTAGACAATTCATATAAAACATAGACCCCAACCAACCTAAAAATGTCATTAAACAGCGTTCGATGAAATTTATTTTGTGTTCTACCCACAAAGATAAATGAAATTGTTTTATTTTTAAACACGTCCTGTCGCTCCAAAGTAGATTGTTAACTAACCGTGAAAGGAGTTGTCGGGGAACCTAATATTCTGTTAAAGTACATAAAATTGCTTAATGACTTTCGAATTATATTCGAGAAAGAACATTATACGACTTCATCCTAAAATAAACGGCCAATAAAGGTTTTAATTGATGGCATAATTTAATTGTAATAATATGAGTCTAATTAGAGGAAGTTATCGTCCAGGGACAGGGTGAATGTTACTTAGTTCTGGTGGCGTCCTTAGAACTTTTCGGTATCGCTACATACGTCAAAAGCTAATGTTCCACCTCGCTGTTTTCGCGAAGATTATTGTAATAAAATGCTTGCTTTAAGTAGCCAATAAAATTAAAGTGCGCGAAACTTTAAACTCGAATATCTAAAGAGACATGTATCTTTTCCTGCATAACACGGCGAAACCTGGGCAAAGTTGAAACAGTCTCAATAAAGCTCTTTATTACGACACTGCACACATTCGTGTATTTCTATCTTAACAAATATAAAACGCATACCTTCCAGGTTGTTTTATAGTATATAGGAATTACTTCAGGTCTCAATTAGGAAAGCCGTGTCCGTAAAAATTAAAATCGACCCCCAAAAACTTGTAAGTACAAAAAACTAAAATCACCCAAGTATACTCAATTTTATAAAATAATTCGATGTGGTCTGTATTCTGTCGAAACTGCCAGACGCAGGTCGCGATTTCGATCTTTTTGGATCTCATCAGCGCGTCGCAGGCGCAACTTTTACCTGCTGTCTTAACAGTGCGTTTTAGAAAATACCGCAAATGGCGCAGTAAACGCCATCTGTAGCACGATGCTACATTTTAGGATTACGTATGCTCCAACAAAAACGCATAATTAATTTTTTTGGATAATTATCATTCGTTTGTTTTTTACTGAATCAACTAGATTTACTGATTGCACATGAATTTTTGTAATCATTATTACATATATCCTCTGTTCTATTCTTTCTAAAACTTCATTCATTTTGTCTCTAATGATGATTGCCTTTAATAAAGTACCTCTATCCCTTTGTTACTTTGTTAAATGAGACAAGTGTTAAATATTAACTTAGCTTGTATAAAGGGTCGTGTCGCCTTCAATAAAAAGAAGTCACTTCTATGCTCGCGAACGATTAATTTAGAAATTCGTGCCTTCTCAGGCATGAAGGGCTAGCCAGAAACATTTTAGAGGCAGAAACAGAAGTTAGAGGTAGACCTAGATTAGATTACTGTTCGCAAATAGTTAAGGATATGGGTCGTTCTAGTTTTAGGAAAATGTGAAGGTTAACTCAGGAAAAGAAAGAGTGGAAGTGCCTGTCTAACCAGTCTTAGGACTGACGAACTTTATGCTGCTGATCCCTATGTTCGATTTGCTACTTGTGTATATAAAAATTAAACAAAGAGAAATGCTTCTTCTCCGTTCCTGTCAACCAAACTTGTTAGTTACTAAAGTTACAGTGCAGCAAACCAAGCACAGTTTTTTGATAAAATTTTATAAAAAGTTGTTACATATTTATTTAAGCAAACTGAATCGAAGTTTAACTAAGTGTATTAAATATGCATTTTTAATACATGCTCCACTTTGTTTTAAACAACAAAAATTTGTTACTTTAGACAGAAATAATTTAAACGAATGACAAAATTTAAGTTTAATTACTTACTTACTTATTTTTTTTAATGAGGCAACACGTGGAAAAATCATACCTCTGCTTTAAATAGTGCTTTTACAATAACAATTATTACATTAAAAGAAATTATTAATTAAATTTTTTGAATTTCCTACAAAATAACTCACAAAATCCGCCTTTAATACATACGTATAATTAATTATCTATAATTTCCGAGATCGAACTAATGAGTCAATTTTTAATTGAGCTTTTACTCATTATATCTTGTATAATTGTTTAATTCTTGGAAAAAGATACAAAAAATTTATGGTAATAATAGTAATGCAAAAAATATTGACAATTGGAAACTATTCCTTTAAAGTTATTGTAGAATGGTTTTATAAAGACGTAACTTACACATAAGAGCGTATATTAGTTAAAAATTAAGCAACTTAAGTGACCACCCTGTATATGCATACTAAATTGCAAAAATGTTTTTGATATGAAGCGTATGCATACATTTACGGATTGAATTAAAACAAATCAGCAAGTTATTTTATCAACACAAAATATTAATTTTTAAAACTTGCTTAGCACTCACCTTTTGGTCACCACCTTAGCAGTTTTTCCTCCAAACTTTTTTTCGATCTAATAAAAGAACAATAAATAAAGTTAATTTATAAATAATAATTGATATAGATAGATACAGCTTCAAACTGAGTGGTTATGGTTGTGACAAGAAATAAACGTTTTCAATTACCTTTAAGAATTTTAATTACCTTATGTGTTATATAGAATACTTGTAAAAACCACTACAACGAAACAAAACAAAGACACTCTTCATTGAAATAAAATTAAATTTAATTAAATTAAACACTAACACCAATCGTTCGAAATATTACTTAATTTTTAAGAAACAGCTTCGTTTAACTGCCGATTAACTAACCGGAAAGGACTAATAGAAATGTTTGGGGTACGAGCATGCGTATATAAGTATTAGCAATTTCTCAGCACTCTACGTTTACTAACAAGATTTTTTATTATTTCTAATACATTTGCCATTATTTTTCTAATAATCATTATCAGCTGAATTACTATTAATCTCTACGCGCACACATTACTTAATTTAACTTTAGTAATAATAAATTATTGCGCGTGTACGTCATTCACATGATTATTTAACTGTTCTTTTAAAACCTTAAATGAACGGTTTTAATAAAATATCAAAAATTAAAGTCTTCAAATGCCCATTAAAAGTTCCACGTCATGTACCTACTTAAATAGTTTGAGTAATTTTTTGATTGTAAAAGAAAATAAACTACAGAAGTAAAGAATTTACTTCCGCGTTTGTAATTACATTTTTATTCTAATTCTAAGTGCGCTAATTGTCTTATATTTGCGTAAATAAAGTATCGAACGGTTTGTTTATTGGTTTTCAATGTATTAGCAAGATTGTACAAACTGGAAAGCAATTTCTATGTAAATTGGAGTTTTCTTGCTAAAAGTTATAAATACGATTTATCCTTGACTAAGTAAACGGTTCGCGAAAGTTAATGGATAATTTTGTTTCTTCGGAAGTGTTTCAACGAGGTATCAGCGACGTTATCTGGCCGGAATCCTCCGGGATACATAGATCTGGCGTGAGAAGCCATTGTGACTGACAGATCCTGGCATGTTCAGATGGAAGGCCCTCTTCTTGCATACGAATGGCCTACTTGTCCTGATACCACGTCAGCCTGGAATATTTATAGTATTATTCGCCCACCCCACGCGCCACTGCCGTCGAGCGTTATGCAGATAAGACGGTTTAATTGTCCAGTTTTGCAGAAATATCTATACCTTTTCTCAAACTAGTTTAGCGTTTATTCGCTACTCTTCCCTCTCTTCCTTCCTTACATTTCTACCGCTATCGCATCAAATTATACACGTTACATTCTCTCCAATATCTGCACAAAACGAGACGTAATGAATATTTTTCCTTACGATTACTGCTTCTTTTGCTTATTTGTCGTCTAGGAAAAATTCCTTACCCCATTTTGCATTGAAAACCAGGGGAAAATAGTTCTTACCATAAAAAACTTTCTTTTAAAATTACAACGAAATGAATTGTATTCAAACTTTTTATTTTTGTAGGTATAATTAATTAAAAAGCAACTCAAAATATAATAAAACCTTTCAATACAAAAGCTTTTAGCGCTATCTGTACTACATATTTCTTACTGCATAGTTATTTGTTCATAATTAGATGAATATTATTAACAATATTCAATCTTTGGTAGGTAAGGTTGGGTTGGGTTAGGTCATTAATGTATGTAATTTAACGTTCCCAGTTACTCACAACTTATTTCCCTTTTTGTTTTGCGTAATTAATGTAATTTTATTTAATCCCTTCAGTAAAATAATCTCTCTTTATAATGCATTGATGTGTGCATGTACGTTTATTATTTTAATCCTTTTTTCAGCCGTACCTTGCCATTGAGACACTACATATCCTAAGGCTCTTGTGCAACCACAATCAAAATTGACATATGGATTTGCTGCAAGTGACATTTAAACGTCAGATTTCTTGTCAAAATTGTTCAATAGCAACAAATTATGATACAATGTGCAAAAATACTGAGATAAAATTTATGTAACTTTTGTAATAACAACTATAAAAATATATAACGTTATCAGTTACAAGTGATAAGAAATACTAAGTGTGTATAATACAAAACAAGTGTGACAAATGTAGAAACAGTGCACGTACAGCATAAATATTATGGGTATTATCTTAAATAGTTTCGTAATTCTTCATTAGCTATGTGGGTTAAACCTCAAGAAGTTTTAATCGCCAATGCCTTGTGGTAAATACATATTTCTATTATCTTTTGTGTGAATATTTGCCAATGAATATATTATATTAGGGAAACTGAACAAAGCACAGAATACTTCCTTCTACAACACAGGAAAGGTCATGGAAATTCAAAAGGTATTTCTTCCCTTCTTGTTGGAACTATGGATTCTATTTTCGATACCAAACCTCCTCCTTTTCGTATATTACATCAAACTCCACATTCAGAGGTTTACTACTGTAAGTCATAAAACTATTGTTCACATATGCTAAACAGGAAAAAATTTGAATACTTTTGCAGTAATAGCATGTTCTTTATATAAACAAGACATTGTAAATGATTGGGATTGGTTGAATGAAAATATAATGGGTACATTAAAATCATTTGACAAAGAAGATGATGTCACAGATTTTGTTACATGTAAAATTGAATCTATTATAGCAGCTAAACAAGATCAAGTTGAAATTGAAGGTGAGTTTGTTCTATAAATTGTTGCATTTACTATTTTCTTCTATTATTATTTGCTTTGTCAGATGAAGATACAAAAGACTTTAAAACTACAAGTGAAAAGTTTCACAGGTTATTTCACTTTCCTCTTGAAGAAAAACTTGTCAATTACTATTCTTGTAGGTAAGTGTGTGGCTTTTAAAGTCCTTTCATGTTTGTTAATACTGATTTTTTTTTTAAGTTACTGGAAAAAGTTTCCCCGCCAAGGATGGATGTACTTATCATTGAATTATTTATGTTTTCATTCCTACATTCTTGGAAATGATACAAAGTTGTGCATCAGGTGGTCAGAAATTAAAAATTTGGAAAAATCAAACAGTCTCATCTTCCCTGATTCAATTAAAATAACTACTAGGGAAGGGGAGTATTACTTTAATATGTTTCTGAAAAAAAGTGAAACATTCGCCCTCATGGATCAGTTAATAGATTTAGCAATGAAAAGGTAAAATTATAATTTGTCATACTGAAACAGTTACCTAAAGACTAACAGACTAACAAATGCACCTACTATTAGCCCATAATCTGAAAACCATTTTGCAATTTCATATTAAGGGCTAATGATAAGTGTAATTGTTAATATGTTAATGAGAATGAGACTAACCTGTTGTTAGAGTAGAAATATGAAAGTTGATTTAGTCTGGAACAAATCTAGCATATTATCTGACATTTGCCTTATTATTTTCCCTTTTTTCAGATTAATAGATGAAAGTAAAAAGTTTAACGAAGATAAAGATCTTTTATACAAATTAAGGTAAGTTCTAAGAAATATATTGTTGAGTAATGTATGCTTTAATAATTAATAAATTTTGTACAGTAAAAATGTACCTAAAAAGGCATCATTTCTGAAACGAGACCTAGATGCAAGAGCTCACTCTGAAGCCTACAGATTAATGTTTCGTTTACCAGCCTCTGAAAAATTAGATGGTTCTATCGATTGCACACTTTTAACACCTTATAACAAAAGACACGTTATTGGTCGGTTATTTCTTTCTCAGAATTTTATTTGCTTTGAAAGCAGGGTAAGAAAACATTAATAATTTTGTCAATTAATAAATGGCTTGTTTTTTGTTTAATAGGTAAAATCACTGGTTAGTTTAGTAATTCCCTTAAGAGATGTTAAATTAGTTGAGAAAACTCAAAATAATTCTTCCACTATGTCACTGGATAAGGCAATAATAGTTTCTACTAAAAATGAAGTTAATAATTCTAATTTTTTATTCGCTCAAATATCTGATAGAGACTTTTTGGTTGAAAAATTATCCGAATTGCTTGCAAGAACTCCTCATACTTCCCAGTAAGTATAATTTCCTTATTCGTCTTTTCTTTTGCATTTTAGAACCTCTTTCGTTCTTTTCTTTTAAAAAATATAACATGTTTTGAAGGTGTTTTTGTTGTGTACACACGATTTATTTTTAGCATTATCAAGTAAATATTTTTACCTGTTAACATTCACGGATGTCTACAAAAGATAACAGATAATTTTTAATGATTCATTAATTATTTATTTACCGTCAAACGTAGGTACAATCCGGTGTTATCAAATGAAATGAATTGTATTCAAACTTTTTATTTTTGTANAATTGAGTCTTTACTATGTATATGTATTTTTTTATTTTTAGTCCTCCAGGTCTATTGCGAACCCCAAGTTCTACTACAAAGCACGCAGGAGATGCTCCGTTAACTGAAGAGGAAAATATATATAAATGGAAGGTCCAGCCCCCACTTATGGTGTTATTTCCTCTTAGTTCCATTCCTGAAGTCTTAAAAAAACAGCAGGCCAAAGAGAAAGAATGGGAATTACATTTTAACGAATATGGACGGGGAATATCCATGTACAGAACAACCGAAGTAGCACAACTTGTTCTTTATGGTATCCCAGATACCCTTAGGATGGAAATATGGATGTCATTTTCAGGTGAGTTTTAAAAATATTTGAATTTGTAATGACCTTTGAAATTGTCCCCCCTCCATAAGTCTTTAATGAAAATTTACACTTTATACTGTTATATCTGACCGTTTTCTGATTTTGTCTCCTGCTAGCATTTCTTGGGTACTTTCAGGCGCAATAAACGAAAAAGCAACTCACCCTGGCTACTACCATTCCCTGGTCGATCAAGCGCTTCAGCAACGCTCCACTGCAAACGACGAAATCGAAAGGGATCTCCACCGATCACTTCCGGAGCACCCTGCTTTCCAAAACCCCATTGGAATCGACGCTTTACGTCGTATCTTGTGTGCATACGCCTTACGGAACCCAAACATAGGCTACTGCCAAGCAATGAACATTGTAGCATCCGTCCTTTTGATATACTGTTCAGAAGAAGAAGCTTTCTGGCTTCTAGCCGCCCTCTGCGAGAATCTCTTACCCGATTACTACAACACTAGAGTGGTGGGAGCTGTTGTTGATCAGGGTGTACTAGATAATTTGACTAGAGAATACTTGCCCTCCTTGCACACAAAATTGGACAGTTTAGGAATGATTCACATTATTTCGCTGTCCTGGTTTTTGACTATCTTCCTCAGCGTTATGCCATATGAGAGCGCCGTTAATGTTATTGACTGTTTCTTCTACGATGGGGCCAAAGTCATTTTTCAGGTGGCTCTAATGGTTCTTAAACTAAACCAAGAGAAATTAATCGAGTGTAGGGATGAAGGGGAAGCCTGTCAAGTTCTGGCCAATTTCTTAATGGGTATTTATAATGATGAGGGGAGAGGAGCTGTCAGAAATAAGGAATATGATAAACAGAAGAAAGTAAATCGTAAATATTGTACTAGATTTTTGTGTTAATTCGCTTTTTTTTATGAAGACAATTTCTGTAAAGAACCTAATATATGAGGCATATACCGAGTATGGATTTTTAACAACTGGACACATAGAGCGTCTTAGATTGAAGCACAGACTTCGAGTCGTGCAAGAGCTCGAAGACAATAGCGAACGAAATGTAATTCGAAGTGTTAGTGGCGACGAATTTTTCACAAAAGAAGAATTACAAGTGAGATTTATTACTATAATATTTGCACTAATTCAATTTTTAATTGTACTATTATAGGAACTGTTAAGTATCATAAGGGAAGAGCTTTTAAGTCAACAACGTCACCTGTTTTACAAGAACGAATCTTCGAGTCAACAGCCTTATGAAGCTTACAAAGTTGACTTTGAATATTTTAAAATACTTTTTGCGGCACTGTCACCGTGGGGTAAGGGGGATCAAGCCGAGCAGCTTGCCGCCAGACTATTTAGGGTAATGATCTTATAATTACCTTGTTTGTCATAAAAATAAAAAGATGATAATTCTTAAGTTGTTGGACGCAAAACAAGAAGGTTTCTTGAACTTCCGCGAACTGGTGACTGCTTTGGGTTTGACCTGTAGTGTGGATCCCACTCTAAGACTAACACTTCTGTTTATCCTTCATCTTCCCCCCTTGCTTACCCTCTTCGACATCCAGACGTCTCCCCACTTCGAAATAGACGCTGACATTGCTTCCGACGCCGCTGAATTTTTTAATAATATCGAACAAAGTGTTGCCCTCGATAGTCTTACCCTGTTACCTGAATCATCTTCACCAACTGCTGGAGGATCGTAAGTCATTAAAAAAATATTTCAAATAATTTAGTAAGTAATTCTTTTGTACTTTTTATTCTCGTTTGAAACTTTGCAATTACTTTTTTTATAGTGTATTCAATTCTCAATTATCTGTTGATAACTACTCAAATCAGAAAAGTAGCACCAGCTCCAAAGATACTTCATCATCTTCGTTTGAGGCAAGAATTCTTTCAAACCTTCGAAATATCATCCTTTCAAAAGAGAGTAGATGCAATCTGAAATCTCTACCAAAAATGACACAACCCTACTTTATAGCCCTGTGGAAAACGCTATATGATTTATTCCAAACACAACCCTTTGATCAGGTAAATATAAATTTTTTGTACCCACCCTAAAATTCTTCATTTAATAAATAATAATAAACATAAATAATTTATTTTAGGAAGCTAACGACTCTATAACACATTCCTGTGCCCTGCTTTTTAAACTGGGAGATGTTGGAAGACAATTTTTTGTTAAAAGAGAAGACAGTTGTGATAGTTTAGGATTTGAATCATCAGAAACTGTGAGTGTAATGTTAATGGGTAATAATGTTGATGTTACTTTTATATAACAATGTGTTTCAGTCTCCAGACAAAAATGGCAATCCATGTATTGTGGGGGACATCGAATGGTATATAACAGTGGAACAATTTCTTGCTTCTACATTGAACACACCTCCCTTTGTGGATTTCTTTTCTAAGAAAGTGACCCTGACTGAAAACATCGAAAGCTTAAAAGGTAAACGATTTCATAGATTCAATAGTCTTTCGGTTCCTGCAGCAATTAAAGTATGATAAATATTAGACGTAAAAGAAATGGTCTCGAAGACTACAAAGTTAAATTGACTTTAGTTTAAATACAAAAGTTAAAGTTTACACCTTAAACATTTCCTTAGGCAGAACTAATTAAAATAGTAACGTTAGAAATGCGGTAACAATATTTCATTGAGAAAAATTTAGGCAATAACAGTTTACGTGTTCTTGATCTGGTAATTAATTCTTAGAAAAATTCGCTAAAAACAAAAAATTATAATGAATTCATGGTTGTTCTCTATTTACTGTTATTTTTGCCCACTGTAATTAATACTTTTACACACTGTATATTCGTTTAAGTGCAATTGTATTTCTCATTAGAATGAAGTNATGAGTCAATTTTTAATTGAGTTTTTACTCATTATATCTTGTATAATTGTTTAATTCTTGGAAAAAGATACAAAAAATTTATGGTAATAATAGTAATGCAAAAAATATTGACAATTGGAAACTATTCCTTTAAAGTTATTGTAGAATGGTTTTATAAAGACGTAACTTACACATAAGAGCGTATATTAGTTAAAAATTAAGCAACTTAAGTGACCACCCTGTATATGCATACTAAATTGCAAAAATGTTTTTGATATGAAGCGTATGCATACATTTACGGATTGAATTAAAACAAATCAGCAAGTTATTTTATCAACACAAAATATTAATTTTTAAAACTTGCTTAGCACTCACCTTTTGGTCACCACCTTAGCAGTTTTTCCTCCAAACTTTTTTTCGATCTAATAAAAGAACAATAAATAAAGTTAATTTATAAATAATAATTGATATAGATAGATACAGCTTCAAACTGAGTGGTTATGGTTGTGACAAGAAATAAACGTTTTCAATTACCTTTAAGAATTTTAATTACCTTATGTGTTATATAGAATACTTGTAAAAACCACTACAACGAAACAAAACAAAGACACTCTTCATTGAAATAAAATTAAATTTAATTAAATTAAACACTAACACCAATCGTTCGAAATATTACTTAATTTTTAAGAAACAGCTTCGTTTAACTGCCGATTAACTAACCGGAAAGGACTAATAGAAATGTTTGGGGTACGAGCATGCGTATATAAGTATTAGCAATTTCTCAGCACTCTACGTTTACTAACAAGATTTTTTATTATTTCTAATACATTTGCCATTATTTTTCTAATAATCATTATCAGCTGAATTACTATTAATCTCTACGCGCACACATTACTTAATTTAACTTTAGTAATAATAAATTATTGCGCGTGTACGTCATTCACATGATTATTTAACTGTTCTTTTAAAACCTTAAATGAACGGTTTTAATAAAATATCAAAAATTAAAGTCTTCAAATGCCCATTAAAAGTTCCACGTCATGTACCTACTTAAATAGTTTGAGTAATTTTTTGATTGTAAAAGAAAATAAACTACAGAAGTAAAGAATTTACTTCCGCGTTTGTAATTACATTTTTATTCTAATTCTAAGTGCGCTAATTGTCTTATATTTGCGTAAATAAAGTATCGAACGGTTTGTTTATTGGTTTTCAATGTATTAGCAAGATTGTACAAACTGGAAAGCAATTTCTATGTAAATTGGAGTTTTCTTGCTAAAAGTTATAAATACGATTTATCCTTGACTAAGTAAACGGTTCGCGAAAGTTAATGGATAATTTTGTTTCTTCGGAAGTGTTTCAACGAGGTATCAGCGACGTTATCTGGCCGGAATCCTCCGGGATACATAGATCTGGCGTGAGAAGCCATTGTGACTGACAGATCCTGGCATGTTCAGATGGAAGGCCCTCTTCTTGCATACGAATGGCCTACTTGTCCTGATACCACGTCAGCCTGGAATATTTATAGTATTATTCGCCCACCCCACGCGCCACTGCCGTCGAGCGTTATGCAGATAAGACGGTTTAATTGTCCAGTTTTGCAGAAATATCTATACCTTTTCTCAAACTAGTTTAGCGTTTATTCGCTACTCTTCCCTCTCTTCCTTCCTTACATTTCTACCGCTATCGCATCAAATTATACACGTTACATTCTCTCCAATATCTGCACAAAACGAGACGTAATGAATATTTTTCCTTACGATTACTGCTTCTTTTGCTTATTTGTCGTCTAGGAAAAATTCCTTACCCCATTTTGCATTGAAAACCAGGGGAAAATAGTTCTTACCATAAAAAACTTTCTTTTAAAATTACAACGAAATGAATTGTATTCAAACTTTTTATTTTTGTAGGTATAATTAATTAAAAAGCAACTCAAAATATAATAAAACCTTTCAATACAAAAGCTTTTAGCGCTATCTGTACTACATATTTCTTACTGCATAGTTATTTGTTCATAATTAGATGAATATTATTAACAATATTCAATCTTTGGTAGGTAAGGTTGGGTTAGGTTAGGTCATTAATGTATGTAATTTAACGTTCCCAGTTACTCACAACTTATTTCCCTTTTTGTTTTGCGTAATTAATGTAATTTTATTTAATCCCTTCAGTAAAATAATCTCTCTTTATAATGCATTGATGTGTGCATGTACGTTTATTATTTTAATCCTTTTTTCAGCCGTACCTTGCCATTGAGACACTACATATCCTAAGGCTCTTGTGCAACCACAATCAAAATTGACATATGGATTTGCTGCAAGTGACATTTAAACGTCAGATTTCTTGTCAAAATTGTTCAATAGCAACAAATTATGATACAATGTGCAAAAATACTGAGATAAAATTTATGTAACTTTTGTAATAACAACTATAAAAATATATAACGTTATCAGTTACAAGTGATAAGAAATACTAAGTGTGTATAATACAAAACAAGTGTGACAAATGTAGAAACAGTGCACGTACAGCATAAATATTATGGGTATTATCTTAAATAGTTTCGTAATTCTTCATTAGCTATGTGGGTTAAACCTCAAGAAGTTTTAATCGCCAATGCCTTGTGGTAAATACATATTTCTATTATCTTTTGTGTGAATATTTGCCAATGAATATATTATATTAGGGAAACTGAACAAAGCACAGAATACTTCCTTCTACAACACAGGAAAGGTCATGGAAATTCAAAAGGTATTTCTTCCCTTCTTGTTGGAACTATGGATTCTATTTTCGATACCAAACCTCCTCCTTTTCGTATATTACATCAAACTCCACATTCAGAGGTTTACTACTGTAAGTCATAAAACTATTGTTCACATATGCTAAACAGGAAAAAATTTGAATACTTTTGCAGTAATAGCATGTTCTTTATATAAACAAGACATTGTAAATGATTGGGATTGGTTGAATGAAAATATAATGGGTACATTAAAATCATTTGACAAAGAAGATGATGTCACAGATTTTGTTACATGTAAAATTGAATCTATTATAGCAGCTAAACAAGATCAAGTTGAAATTGAAGGTGAGTTTGTTCTATAAATTGTTGCATTTACTATTTTCTTCTATTATTATTTGCTTTGTCAGATGAAGATACAAAAGACTTTAAAACTACAAGTGAAAAGTTTCACAGGTTATTTCACTTTCCTCTTGAAGAAAAACTTGTCAATTACTATTCTTGTAGGTAAGTGTGTGGCTTTTAAAGTCCTTTCATGTTTGTTAATACTGATTTTTTTTTTAAGTTACTGGAAAAAGTTTCCCCGCCAAGGATGGATGTACTTATCATTGAATTATTTATGTTTTCATTCCTACATTCTTGGAAATGATACAAAGTTGTGCATCAGGTGGTCAGAAATTAAAAATTTGGAAAAATCAAACAGTCTCATCTTCCCTGATTCAATTAAAATAACTACTAGGGAAGGGGAGTATTACTTTAATATGTTTCTGAAAAAAAGTGAAACATTCGCCCTCATGGATCAGTTAATAGATTTAGCAATGAAAAGGTAAAATTATAATTTGTCATACTGAAACAGTTACCTAAAGACTAACAGACTAACAAATGCACCTACTATTAGCCCATAATCTGAAAACCATTTTGCAATTTCATATTAAGGGCTAATGATAAGTGTAATTGTTAATATGTTAATGAGAATGAGACTAACCTGTTGTTAGAGTAGAAATATGAAAGTTGATTTAGTCTGGAACAAATCTAGCATATTATCTGACATTTGCCTTATTATTTTCTCTTTTTTCAGATTAATAGATGAAAGTAAAAAGTTTAACGAAGATAAAGATCTTTTATACAAATTAAGGTAAGTTCTAAGAAATATATTGTTGAGTAATGTATGCTTTAATAATTAATAAATTTTGTACAGTAAAAATGTACCTAAAAAGGCATCATTTCTGAAACGAGACCTAGATGCAAGAGCTCACTCTGAAGCCTACAGATTAATGTTTCGTTTACCAGCCTCTGAAAAATTAGATGGTTCTATCGATTGCACACTTTTAACACCTTATAACAAAAGACACGTTATTGGTCGGTTATTTCTTTCTCAGAATTTTATTTGCTTTGAAAGCAGGGTAAGAAAACATTAATAATTTTGTCAATTAATAAATGGCTTGTTTTTTGTTTAATAGGTAAAATCACTGGTTAGTTTAGTAATTCCCTTAAGAGATGTTAAATTAGTTGAGAAAACTCAAAATAATTCTTCCACTATGTCACTGGATAAGGCAATAATAGTTTCTACTAAAAATGAAGTTAATAATTCTAATTTTTTATTCGCTCAAATATCTGATAGAGACTTTTTGGTTGAAAAATTATCCGAATTGCTTGCAAGAACTCCTCATACTTCCCAGTAAGTATAATTTCCTTATTCGTCTTTTCTTTTGCATTTTAGAACCTCTTTCGTTCTTTTCTTTTAAAAAATATAACATGTTTTGAAGGTGTTTTTGTTGTGTACACACGATTTATTTTTAGCATTATCAAGTAAATATTTTTACCTGTTAACATTCACGGATGTCTACAAAAGATAACAGATAATTTTTAATGATTCATTAATTATTTATTTACCGTCAAACGTAGGTACAATCCGGTGTTATCAAATTATAAATAAAGTAGTATTTATATTTACACTTAAATTATGCCTAGTATCGATTCAATTTCTTAATAAAATTAATCCTTCAAATAGAACATAATTGAGTCTTTACTATGTATATGTATTTTTTTATTTTTAGTCCTCCAGGTCTATTGCGAACCCCAAGTTCTACTACAAAGCACGCAGGAGATGCTCCGTTAACTGAAGAGGAAAATATATATAAATGGAAGGTCCAGCCCCCACTTATGGTGTTATTTCCTCT
>NW_020439032.1:446893-455667 GCF_000699045.2 Agrilus planipennis | reverse complement strand
CTTCGAAATATCATCCTTTCAAAAGAGAGTAGATGCAATCTGAAATCTCTACCAAAAATGACACAACCCTACTTTATAGCCCTGTGGAAAACGCTATATGATTTATTCCAAACACAACCCTTTGATCAGGTAAATATAAATTTTTTGTACCCACCCTAAAATTCTTCATTTAATAAATAATAATAAACATAAATAATTTATTTTAGGAAGCTAACGACTCTATAACACATTCCTGTGCCCTGCTTTTTAAACTGGGAGATGTTGGAAGACAATTTTTTGTTAAAAGAGAAGACAGTTGTGATAGTTTAGGATTTGAATCATCAGAAACTGTGAGTGTAATGTTAATGGGTAATAATGTTGATGTTACTTTTATATAACAATGTGTTTCAGTCTCCAGACAAAAATGGCAATCCATGTATTGTGGGGGACATCGAATGGTATATAACAGTGGAACAATTTCTTGCTTCTACATTGAACACACCTCCCTTTGTGGATTTCTTTTCTAAGAAAGTGACCCTGACTGAAAACATCGAAAGCTTAAAAGGTAAACGATTTCATAGATTCAATAGTCTTTCGGTTCCTGCAGCAATTAAAGTATGATAAATATTAGACGTAAAAGAAATGGTCTCGAAGACTACAAAGTTAAATTGACTTTAGTTTAAATACAAAAGTTAAAGTTTACACCTTAAACATTTCCTTAGGCAGAACTAATTAAAATAGTAACGTTAGAAATGCGGTAACAATATTTCATTGAGAAAAATTTAGGCAATAACAGTTTACGTGTTCTTGATCTGGTAATTAATTCTTAGAAAAATTCGCTAAAAACAAAAAATTATAATGAATTCATGGTTGTTCTCTATTTACTGTTATTTTTGCCCACTGTAATTAATACTTTTACACACTGTATATTCGTTTAAGTGCAATTGTATTTCTCATTAGAATGAAGTTATCAAATTTTTTACCAATTATATAAAAAGATAGTTTTTTCTAAGTTGTTTGTAAAATATTACAGATTATTCCCCTTATTGTATTTTATATGGTCAAATAATTAAATATATATGTATATGTATAAAAACATTTACACAAATTATATACAAATGATGCAAATATTTTTACATTATTATCAGTGTACCTACACGTTAACATTTATTTTTTGTACCTTCATATTGAATAAATTGTTTCTTTTTTAGACACATTTACCTTAACTATAGTAGACACTCGCTAGTGTGAACCAAAAAAGTCAACAGTTATTCACATTATCGATTTGTATTTGTGTTATGTAATAGAAAAGAAAATTAAGAGTAGTGTAGAGTATATGCAGTTTATTTTTGCTCAGAAGCATCCAACAAAGACCTTATAAAAATAGATAGGTACATAAATATGTCTAAATAATTAAAAATACATACACAATGCATCTTCTTCATTTTAAAAATCATCAAAAATCGACCCATAATAGAAAAGATCTATTGTGTTACCAAAATAGAAAATCACTTATTTAATCATCAACACAATAAGTCCAATTCTATTAATTAATATTTCATGATAATAAATTAGAAAAAAATAAATGTACAAATAAATATAAAAAATGAAACGTAAATTTAAAGTTTTCTTAAAACTTAGTTCACGACTGGAATTAAATAATCAATTAATTATTTAATAAATAAATTAAAAGAGTTTGGGGTTTCAGCACCAGTACACGAGTGTCCTGCCACTTTCCACGTCTTAAATATAAGACATTTGGTTTATTTTCAATTACAACACACCGCTCATTTGAGCTACCCTGTTTCTGCAATAACTTTTTTATCAATTGTACCACACTGAGGCACATTAGACCAACTTGCAGTCATTTAAAAGTTTACTTCAATCACGAAATCGATTCATGCATTAAACTCTAAAAGAATCTGAAAAATCACAAAAAGTTTTAAAAAGCAACACCTTTTAGATAAATATTGACTTCAGAAATCAGTATTGTAGGGGCTTCCCCAATTTAGTTTTTTATCTTTAAACAAAGTTGAGATTAAGTATTAATTTGTATTTTATTCCTGACAATTACTAGGTACTAGATTTCTTATTTCAGATAATAAAAGATTGTTTCTTTTAGAGCCTAATAAAACTGTAACTACTTCCGTAGTTGAACCGAATCGGTTTTTTCTACCCTCCCGTGTTACACTAACTACTAGCATTATTTAGGTACGTATGCAGACTTAATTTTGTGGCCCAGAATTCATCAATTAATCGCACGTTCACACCACATCGTTGGGTTTGCTATCACTACTGCGTTCTTTAAAAAAACCCTTTTCGGTTTTACACTCACGAATCGTAACTGTTTTTAAATTGACCGTAACGTCAGTGATAAACACTTGATCGGCAACGGGATTCCGGGCCAACCAATAGTCCGAACCCGGACTAGTGAGTAAAGGGGAAGAGTCGCCCGTCTCGGCACACACACTGTGTCCGTTGTCCGTTATTTTGCACTCGGGCGCCACGGCCGCAGTCAGCACTTCCGGGCTTGAAGCCGAAGGAATGTCCGAAACTTCTTCTGGCACTTTCGCATTAGAATTTGTACCTATACAGAAAGCAATATTAATTAATAATGACAAAATTAATCTTTTGTGTCTTCCTTTGGACTGAATTAATGAAATTAATATTATTTGTTTAAATTAGTCCTTCATATGAACTTTTGAATTTTAAAAACATAGCGTATTAAATAATCAAGAAAAATGAGTACAATTACAGATTCTTTTTTACAAGTGCATAAGTTAAAAAGCAGAATTACCTGATGCTTGCTTTACTGACGACAGTTTCACTGTTTTAGCTGGAGGTGGACTACTGCTTGTAGGGCTTGTAGTTATTGTAACTCCAATTTTCCCAGACTCCTTTGACAATACTTCTGCCTTCCTCTTAGTACCTATGCTCTCTAATCGTGCCAATATTGGCCTGTCTTCACTGCTTGAACTGTTTGTGTTCTCTACTTCTACATTAATACCTGATTCCAATTTATTTTGTTCACTAACTTCGTTATCATTTTCTGCATTTGACCTGGCATTTTCATCTTCTACTGCAGGCAGGTTATCTTCCTTAGTTGTACTTTTAATTGGTTGGTTTGTTTCATCCTGACTTTCTTCTCCACTGTTGTGTGCCTCATCTTCTGTCTCAGCTTGCTGGACAGGTTCACTACTGCGGTCCTTCTTTTTAGGACCTCTCTTATGAGTATCCGATTTGACCAAAGACCTTTCAAATAGATCTATTAACCGAACATCTAGTATATTTTCTTCAGGTTCCCAAGTGTTATGTTTTTGACTCCAACCTTTCCATTTCACAAGGTATTCAACAACTCCCTATAAATTAATTTATTTCATGTAACATCTCTAATAATACAAAATAATGTAAATTTACAGAAGACCTGTAAGTCTGTGTTGTGGTTTACAGATAATGTAAATTATAAAATGCTTACAATGTTTTGCAGTACGTTATCAAACAAATAAATAATGGATAAACTATGATGAATTAGAACTTTTTAGTATCTGTCTACATTTCTACAGTTTTTTCTTTAGATTAACAACTAAAAAGTTTCCAAAATTAAGAATGTAAATATTTATTAAATTCTCGAAAAGCGCCATTACAGTACAATATTAATGAGTTGGTTTTTGATAATACAGAAATTTATAGAAGATAACACAATTTTCATGTTAAATATATCAAACAATTTAATTCAACTACTTACTTTTCTAATGCGTTTCTTCATTATTCGTTCTGCCGCATACACTCTATCTCCTAATTCCATGACTTAAGTTTGTATCTTCTAATTCACTAAAACTACACTCAATTTAAACAGATAGATAATATATACTTCTAACATTCACGAGCACATTAAATAAACAAAGCAAATAACTGCTTAATAAACATGTTAATTTTTTGTGATCACATCCAAAATCACATCCATATTTGTTTTTCTTCCCACAACTATTAAAAAGAGATGGAAACTGTTTCAAACGGAGTATATAAATAAACGAATATTTAAAACTGATGAATTTAATAGAAAGTAATGTTAAAACAAATTATTTTAAGTAGACCTATAATTTTTAATTAATTTAACAACAAATACTGCCATTATTTTGTTTTATTGTTAAAAAATACATTTTCGATGTAGAATTGTTGTTATTATATGGATAAGAACTGGTGGTCGTGTTTACATTAAGACAACTAACAGAAACAACACAAAAAAAGAACGCTAAAGATTTGAAAATTCTAATGACATTAAAGCAAAACTATTATGAATTGATTTTTCAAATTAGCTTTAATTTAACATTTTTCAACTTTACTGAATGTTGCGAACTTATTATGAGAACATTGGTACCATAGCCATTATCATAGTTTGTTTAGCACATGCAACTATAACCTGAAAATGGCAGGTCCACAGAAGAAACGTTTAGTGGCCGAAAATCAATCAAATGATACTACTCAACAAGTAATACATATCTTATTTGTTATAAAATAGTTGTCTTAAAGAAACAATAATTTTTTTAGACCGAAATTCAAGCTGACTTTGAAGGAAGAAATCCGGAATATGAAGATTTCCATGGTATCAAACAGCTACTGCATCAGCTTTTTCTTAAAGCACATATTGATTTAGGGGCTTTAACTGAACTTATTTTAAACCAGAAAGGCGTAGGAAGTGTTTTGAAACAAAGTTTTGATGATTATGATGATGAAGATGATGAAGATCTGGTTGATGAATCAGAAGTTTTTGGTATTTCCACAATAGTAAATTTATCAGCAAAAAGTGTAAATTTTCAATACTTTGTGTTGTTATTGCTGTAGATATACATACAAACAATTTTTAGAATTCATCTGTAGTACAAGAACTGTTTAGTTACTTGAAGGATTTAGCAAGTCAATATTTAAAAGGAAATGATTTAGATAGAGTCAAAGATATTTTATCAGGATCCTTAAAAGTTGGTCTCTTACTTAATGAACGCTTTATAAACATTCCTCCAAAGGTTGCAGATCCCTTATTAAGTTCATTAGAAAAAGAACTAAAAAGTGTCTCAAAGAAAGACTCATCTTATAATTTTGACTATCTTATAGCAGTTTGCAAAACATACAAAAATGGAAAAAGTAACGTAGTTACATATTTTTTAAGACTCAGAATTGATTATTTAATTTTAGCCCAAGAAGAGTTTTACACTAATCAAGAAGAAATAATATTTTGTAAGGAATGTGAAATTTCTTTTGAATTATCAGTAGCCGGTCAAACAGACACAGGACTTGGAGGCAAATGGACGGAAGATGATATTGAAATGACACCTTATAGGAAAGTATTGTTTATTAAGTCTAATAAGTTTCCTGTTATTGTAAATTCTGTTAAAGAACTTGTTGCTTAATAAATAAAAAAATTACAATTACAATCTTGTCTGTTGCTTATGTATTATAGTCTTCTAGTATTAAATATACTTCAATTTACAATATACAACTTTTGAATTGTAATATTAATTTTATAAACAAGAAATACAAGAAAGTTAAATCACTAAACGAAAATTCCGTATAAAAGTGTTTAAAAAGCCAAAAATACATTTTAGCAACCAATGTGTTATCTTCAGTTAAAATATGAGTCTCTAAATAAGGATGTCACTTTAAATAGTGTTGATAACTGTTTCAGGTTTTTAAAATGTTATGTGGAATTTTGAGTTTTAGTGTCTAGAAAAATTGAGAGTAAAATTGAACAACAAGAACAATGTAGAGAATAGTTTAATTTTAAAATTTGACTTTTTGGAGACTTTTTGCACATAAATAAAAACTGAAGAATACAGAAAACAATTTATTTTTGTGCATTTGTGCTTACAAGAGTGGATAAGGAATTTATAAACTATATTTTTATACTTAGAATTAAGACTGGCACACTGCACTTGATGAAATTGCATCATCTACTGTAGTTTTCAAAACACGATAATTAATTTCATCGGTATTTAATCCTCTGTATATGAAATTTGCCATTTTATTAGATAATACCCACAAATTTCTTTCCTGATCAATCTGCAATAAAGATAAAAAATCAATGCATGCTTTACTTCTACAAGTACTACAAAGTGTTACAGTAGTGTTTCTTAAAAAAAAATGAATAAAATGAGTACAAAAAATTGCCTATTACCGTTAAATCGTTAGGGAAAATTAATTTCTCATTGTCTTGGGCTACAATTCCTAGATTTTGTTCGTTCAATGGCTTTTTGGTGTTCCAGCATCCAATTGCATCTTTGCTTATTTGAGTTAAGAAAAGAACGTCAGTTTTTCCATCGAAACCACTGGTCGTTGATTGTGATTTTTCGCCCTTATATCCTTCCAGCTAAAAAAATTAACAAATAATTGCTGAATCTTTATTGATTTTATTTTATGCATTGCCTTAAATTGGTAGTAATTGTGGGGGTCAGTAGCAACAGTCTCATTTTGCAAAACTTCTGTAGACACTGAAAATTCTCTTACACTGGCCAGAGCGTGAAAATAAAGAGTTTTATAACTGAAAAAAGAAAATTTAGTTTGTTATTTTGGAAAGTCTAATTTAAATACAATTCTTTACGTTCAACATATTTCTTCATCCTCTACCTCTACCTTAAAATAATGTTGAATCATAATAAACAAAAAACAAAGAAGTTTCCTTAAAATTAGTTTGAGCAATTACAATTTAAAATGCTAGAATTTATTTATTTTTTTCTAATGTCATAAAGATATTAAAACTGTACTTTTAAAGACTTTTTAAATCTAAAATATTCTCTTGCTTATTTTTTAATGAAATATTTATATTGGTACTGCTCTTGCAAAAATTCGTTATGACTACAGTGCAACCATTTTTTTATATCCCTGAAGAAGACTGAATTTTTAGCCGAAATGTTGATAAATAAGCAATTAGTCTACACCTCGCAACAAATTTTGCCAAGATCAGTACCAATAAAAATATTTAATTAAAAAGTAAGGGCAAGATTATTTTGGAATAAATTAAAAAATATTTTTATGAACATATTTCCATTTTTACCCATTATCTTTTTTATCGGACAACGCTAAACCAAATACTCCGTCAGTCCATTGGAAATTTACCCCTCCAACAGTCATATCTCCATATAGGGGTTCGAAATGGAAAAAATTGTGATGTATTCTCCATGAGTCGTTTTTAGCCCAGGAATAGACAACTAGTCCGTAGCCCCCGAGGTCAGGAATATAAGCAAATGCATTATCACAGTTGTCAGGTTCAGCATCAATTACCTTTAAAAAATACACGGTAACGCTGTCTTATTTTTTAAGTAATCAAAGCCAAAAAAGGACAAAGAGCTCTTTATTATCTAAAAACGACTGCCAACGTTTCGCCCTAAATTATTGGGCTTTTTCAATTTTTCAATAATTTTGGTCGAAACGTTGGCAGTAGCTTTTACATAATAAAGAGTTTTTTGTCCCTTTCTGGTCATATTTACATAAAAAATTCGTAAAACTAGGAAAAGAATGAAAAATGTGACAGTCTCGTACTATACACCCTGTATATACAAGTTTACAATCTTGACGTCTCTATTTCTTTTACTGAACACTACTAAAAACAAAAAAAAAGTGAGCAAATAGATAAAAAGACTATTTCGGTACGACCTTAACGACGTGTTAGAGGTCGAGATCGGCCTACAGAAGAAATTTATCTAACATTATATCAGTTTTATTCTTCGCAAATCGGTGTGTGGTTGTGTGTTTCACGTGGGAATAATAATTCGTTATGTAAGCGTGTTTTATGTTGTTTATTTGATGTTTATAAAGAAATGTTCCACAAAATAATTAGGTAAGAATAGCATAATAAAAAGCATTTAAATTATTATATACAGGACGTTTCTAATAATGTCAGTTGTTGAATACATTAACTTTTCATTTGTGAATAAAAGAGTCCTTTCTGGGAAACTTAATAAAAATTTCTGTATGTTTTAAATTAGTACTATTAGTATTAAAGCAATCGGTATTTTGTTGCAAATATACAGGGAGACTTATTTCCGTCAGTGATCTATTTATTGTAAACAAATAATTCCATTTATGGCTACCCAAAAAATTATCAGGATTTGATATGAAGTGAAGAAGTTTATAACACTTAATAACACTCAATCTGAATATATATTAATCATTTTTAACACTAATTTAATTTAAAATTTAAATAAAAAAATTCAAAACTTTGTTAAAGAGTTAAATCATTACATCTATTATTATTTCTGAAGTATGAAATTTGTTATTAACTTTTGCACAGTCCTGGAAAATTATTGTTGAATTTATGGGTATAAGTTTACACTTGTTATTTTCTTATTAATTAAGCATTGAACGGATGAGCATATACGGTTAATTAATCACCAAAATGGTTTTTTAATAGTATTAATTTCATCTTGAAATAAATTTATGAATACAATTAATAAATGTATTTTAATTTTCAGGACAAAGGAATCATCATTACAAGGACGACAAATAAAGGGCCATGAAAAGGTAGAAAAATTAATTTAATTACGTAGATGTTAATGTTAATCTATGACAATTTAAGAGAACTTGAGTAAAATCTAGTCACAGGGTGTTTGAATGAATTAATTAAATAATTCATTTATACATTTTATATTTGTATTTTAAGTGGAACTATTTCAAAGTCAGATAAATCACGTCCCTGCTTAAATTACAATCTAATTTTGAAAACTCCTTTCACGAATTATTTATTGATATAGCAAGGATTATTTTTAAAATAATGTGATTCTATCGGGTTGTTCGGAAAGTCAGTT
>NW_020439032.1:423119-445937 GCF_000699045.2 Agrilus planipennis | reverse complement strand
CCTCCTCGATCAGTTTTTTGCCAGCAAAGACCAAAAATTTTATGAGCGTGGAATTATGCTACTACCAGAAAGATGGCAAAAGGTGTTGGACCAGAACGGTCAATATATAATTTAATAAAGTATTTGTTTATTACACGAAAACTGTCTTTTATTTCCACAAAAAAAAAAAAAATGACTTTCCGAACAACCCTATATATTTCTTCAATTAATATTCAGATTGCTAGTAATTCACGAGATATTAACAATTATAAAAATATTCGATTCATAGGTTCATTATATTCTGAAAAAACTTCACCTTAGTTGTCCGAATTAATTAACTTAACATAACAAGAGTATTATTAAAATGTTTTACAACTGATTGAATAGATATAATCGCTCCGTTGTTGTTTGCAAGGTCTAGTAAATGTTTTTGGAAAACGAAATATTCCAATTCATTTCCTATGTTTTAAATATTTCCTGTATTTTAATTTATTCAAAAAACTATCGATTCTTTTTAGATAATAATAATTAATTATATATTTTCCTATGTATTATACCATTATTCTAGAAAGAGTCAAAAAAATTGATTAGTCCTTTAGATTGTAATCTTTTTACTTGGCGTAATTTTTTAAACTTGTGTTAAAGTTGCATTATATGTTGCTACAAAAAAATTGCTAATCGAACTCGCGTAGCAAAAGGTACCAAAAAATGGTAACTGTTCAATATAGGTTTGTCTGTTGATATGGTAGATATACCACAGTCCTTGCAATCTCACAATATCTATATAAATCACGCAAAAATTACTGCAAGTTGTTTGTTTTGTTTTGTCTTTATTTCCTATAGAA
The DNA here is from genome assembly GCF_000699045.2 of Agrilus planipennis. Lineage (NCBI taxonomy): Eukaryota > Metazoa > Arthropoda > Insecta > Coleoptera > Buprestidae > Agrilus > Agrilus planipennis. The sequence goes on along the minus strand of NW_020439032.1, from coordinate 445,113 downwards.
ATTATCTTGATATTCCTGTTTAATATCAAACTCTTAAGGTTTTCATACAATAAATAGACAAGAACGATAGCTATTAATGTCTCGAGGGACACAATTTATGTTCTCTTGCCACTAAGAGGGAGAGAGTCAAGCTGTGAGGTGCGCACACGCAAAAAAAAAAACGGAAAAGTTTCTACTTCCACCCCATCGTAAACTAATTTCTAATTGTAAGCGACAGTTGCGCATCATTTGAGCGAACGAATTAATAAAGTTTGCAATTACGTGAATCAGTTAGTATAAAACGTAAAATAGAAAATGTTTTTAGGATACTACAATTAAAAAATATACTGATTATGATGATTTACTTTCACCCTGCAAAATTTTAAGTTCTTTAAACTGTTTCTGATCTATTTTGTAGGGTATCTTTTGTTTGCTATTTGTAAGATATTTTATTTACCCTAGAATGTCATNTAATTGCGGAATATGATCGTACCTAACATGTTCTGTGTACCTCGAAGACGAAAAAAACAGGTTTAATTAAAAGAAAATTTAGTATCAAGTCAGAAAGAGAAAGGCGAATTTGTCGATCGATCCATCGTTAGTGTCATTGAATACGTCCCGATTTATTAAGTAATTGTAATCAAAGGTGTGTAATAAGAAAAAGCTATATATAATTGTTATTTCTTTCGCCAAACTTTTTTATAGTTTGCACCATAAAGTGATGCACAAAGATGGTCTATGAATAGAGTTCATTTTATCTAATCTGTGTACTTATCTGAATAAATATGAAAGTTTTTCGCACCTTAATTGACGGCAAATGTTTATTTACGTAAAACATTAAAATCCTGCTAATTGATAAACCATTTGTAAGTTAGATCTAACAAACACACGTCGGTGAAAATAAAAAGAATAAGTGCATTTTTTTAAAAAATCACTTCCAATTGTTTTTATTTGAAGTAAACATAGAGGAGTCAAATAAACTTTCAAAACGAACAAATTTCCACTGTAAATTTTGTGAAATTAAAATGTTTTTCATAATTAAATGCAAGGGTAGTTAATCAATCATAATAAATGATTTGCTATAAATAAAAATGGGCATACTTTAGTTACACACACACGTGTTACACACACTTTGAAAAATGTTCTCTGTAATATAATCTCCACCGACGTTTCGCCATTCGTTCTAAGATATTATCAATGCTACAATATATTTTAATACTATGTGAAACTTTTTGAAATTCAATGGTGGTTAATATTAAAAATTAAAGTAAAAATCCATTTTATTCATTATAAATTACCTCAAGTTAATGTGGAAAAATTGTGGCTGTTGTCACACCCTCGTCGGGAATCGAACCCGGGCTTTATGCACCAATGTTCTAACCACTACGTTACGAAAGGTGCATAAAGCCAAAGGTTCCGACGAGGGTGTGACAACAGCCACAATTTTTCCACATTAACTTGAGGTAATTTATAATGGATAAGAATGAAAAATGAATTTTCACATTAATACATAACATATTTGTCATAAATACAAGGTGTTAGGTGTTGTTATCTAGTTCCTGAGAATTAAATAATTACATTAAATAGGAACTAGATAATAACAATTAACATCTTTTATTTATAACAAATATTTTGTAGTCTTGATAAAACCTTACCACGGGGTCCGTTTTACTTTAGGGGCATTTCCTGTTTTTGTGCTTTTGGATTATTTAAGTCCTAAAGAACAAAGTTCAGGAGACTATTCCAATTCAACTACACCAATCAACTAAGTATTCTAATTCAACTATACCAATTCAATTCAAATTTTATTCAAGGCCCAAAATTCATTCGATGCAAGTAAATACCAAATATTTTTTCAATTCAATTTAGACCAAGTTACCTTTAACTTGTGTGTATCCGTGTATAATACAAACTCAATCGAAGTGTGTAACCAAAGGAGCCTTCGGCCACATACATCATCAACTTTTTCTATTTTTCGGTGTGAATTTCTATCATACAACAGATCCAATTAATTACCTACTTACTGCAAATTTAAACTTACTATATTTGCGAAGAAAGACTTGCTTTCAAGGTCGGACTTCTTCAGCTGATATTTCCTTATCAATTTGTCGGTGTTGAGATCGTATACGAGAATAGCGGGTGATGAGATTTGTTTCCCTTCACCCAATATATCGGCCAAACCGGTATCCACTGCCCAAAGCCTGTCACACTTATCAATATTAATTCTGAATATGGAAACTTGTTTCTCAGAATTTTTCTCATCGTCTTCGTCCAAAAGATTCGTTTCCCAATCAGGATAAGGGATCAGTAAAGGACTCGTGCTGTTGTCATCTAGAGATACGTAGTTCAGGGTTGAAGCTACACCTGATTTCCACCTTTGATAAGTAATAATAAAAATAAAAAATATTGTAACACAAAAAGGTGAAATAGAAAGTTGAAGGACGTAGTCGTATGTAATTAACGTTTTACATTTTATTTTATTTATCTAGTCGTCGACCGTATCTAATTTGATTTCACAGACGACATGATTTTTCAAATTTAATTCCTAATATGAGTTTTGTTTACGTTCTAGCCTTGATGTCACATTGTTATACATGCACATGACGGATTTTATCTCTCGTTNATCAATCATTCTCTTCATTCATTACAATACATAACCAAATATTCACAGTAACATAAAATTCTACTAACACCCTTGGCTAGCCTTTAACGATATTCGATTTTAGTAATCGGTTGTCGATAACAAAAATATATCGATCGTTGGTTTCATTGATAAGATTGATAACTATTGATTTACCTTGACTTTATTATTTTTGCAACTTTTCAATACTTCACTTTAACGTTAGAAATAAAATACTATTTATTTTTAGTTTCATCTTTATTAGGAAATTTTTAAAAACCATATACATAAATTTTAACAAACACAACTAATTGAACTCTACTTTGTTTCTTCTACATAGCAGTTATATTTGTTAAAATTTAAGTATTCGATTCCTGAAAACAAAGAAATTGGTATGTAAGGGTTAAGACTAGTAAAAAGTTTAGAGACGAAAGATTAGAAGAAATCGCTAATTTTCGATATCGGGGAAATCAGATGAGACAGGATATAAAAAACAGTATAGACATAATACAAGAAAGATAGCACAGTGTCGAGTCGTTTGAAAAAAAAGAAGAAACCAGTTTTATGCTCACAAACGGTTAATTTTGAAATTTGAAAAAGATTATCAAAAGTATATGTTTACAGTACGTTCTCTTGAAAAACCGAGGTCAACGATCGAAAATTCCTAGTCCTCATGCTTTAGATCACAAGTAAATGTAAATAAACACATAAAGGATAAATATTGGATGATTGAATAATGTCGATGTTTTGCGAGTAGTAACTCTGCGATCTGGACTCGTTTAGGATTTGTTACTTGAGTTCGTTTGTAGTCTAATTTAATTGAAATTCCTGAATGAAAGACATTTGAATGCTACTTATACCCGAATGGCATAGTTTTACACATAATCAATCCGCTGTTTGTCATAAATGAATCGCGAAACTGTAGAGATTATACACACACGCAAAAAGCGATCTATTGAAGAATAATTAAAGTCTGGGTAATTATTCTGTCTATAAACCGAAATCGATTTGTTAAAAATTACTTTTTGGTATCGACTTTAATCCTAAGAATATTTTTTAAAATGGTTTCGGAGACGTTATCATGACTTCTCTCTTATTTGCGAAATAATCGTTTCTTCTAGTAGTAAATTTCGTTCTTTTGGCATTTTGGGATGCTAGCACAATTGACGACGTCGGGCAGTCTTTTTGTCTGTGAATTTTTGTATTTTGTTTTAATGTAATGTTTAGTTTCGAAAATATGTCATTCAAAATATTTAAAAAAATATGTTTCAGTTCCTGGTTCCTTTCTCTAAAACCTTCCTATAAATATTTTTGAATTGTTCAAAATAATTGAAGAATTTAGGATCAATATATTTTATTATTCCACTATTAATCCCTTTCTAGAAGAAGAAATGATAACCAGTAAGGCAGATGCACGATAATCTGCGTTGTCCTAATTGCGGAATATGATCGTACCTAACATGTTCTGTGTACCTCGAAGACGAAAAAAACAGGTTTAATTAAAAGAAAATTTAGTATCAAGTCAGAAAGAGAAAGGCGAATTTGTCGATCGATCCATCGTTAGTGTCATTGAATACGTCCCGATTTATTAAGTAATTGTGATCAAAGGTGTGTAATAAGAAAAAGAATAAAACCTTGAAAAAGCATACGGTAAACGGTGATCAACTTGACCATTAGTTAGTTTAACTATGTATTTTTTCTTTTAAACCTTTTATCTCTTTATTATATTACATTTTGAGTACAGAATCCGAAGTCCTAACAAAAACCCCATCATAACTCCCTTAAATTTCAACATATCAAATATATACACCCTTCGTTGGATAGACCTTGAATGACAGAACAACTTTTGTCTAAGAAAATTTTTGATATACTCATCCATTTTTATGTTATTCACGAAAAACCTTGGAGATTTCAATGATGCGTCAAGCGACGAACCCGAACGTGCTCCCTTAAATTTTAACCTATCAAATTGGGGTTTNTGTCGATGTTTTGCGAGTAGTAACTCTGCGATCTGGACTCGTTTAGGATTTGTTACTTGAGTTCGTTTGTAGTCTAATTTAATTGAAATTCCTGAATGAAAGACATTTGAATGCTACTTATACCCGAATGGCATAGTTTTACACATAATCAATCCGCTGTTTGTCATAAATGAATCGCGAAACTGTAGAGATTATACACACACGCAAAAAGCGATCTATTGAAGAATAATTAAAGTCTGGGTAATTATTCTGTCTATAAACCGAAATCGATTTGTTAAAAATTACTTTTTGGTATCGACTTTAATCCTAAGAATATTTTTTAAAATGGTTTCGGAGACGTTATCATGACTTCTCTCTTATTTGCGAAATAATCGTTTCTTCTAGTAGTAAATTTCGTTCTTTTGGCATTTTGGGATGCTAGCACAATTGAGGACGTCGGGCAGTCTTTTTGTCTGTGAATTTTTGTATTTTGTTTTAATGTAATGTTTAGTTTCGAAAATATGTCATTCAAAATATTTAAAAAAATATGTTTCAGTTCCTGGTTCCTTTCTCTAAAACCTTCCTATAAATATTTTTGAATTGTTCGAAATAATTGAAGAATTTAGGATCAATATATTTTATTATTCCACTATTAATCCCTTTCTAGAAGAAGAAATGATAACCAGTAAGAAAGATGCACGGTAATCTGCGTTGTCCTAATTGCGGAATATGATCGTACCTAACATGTTCTGTGTACCTCGAAGACGAAAAAAACAGGTTTAATTAAAAGAAAATTTAGTATCAAGTCAGAAAGAGAAAGGCGAATTTGTCGATCGATCCATCGTTAGTGTCATTGAATACGTCCCGATTTATTAAGTAATTGTGATCAAAGGTGTGTAATAATAAAAAGAATAAAACCTTGAAAAAGCATACGGTAAACGGTGATCAACTTGACCATTAGTTATTTTATCTATGTATTTTTTCTTTTAAACCTTTTCTCTCTTTATTATATTACATTTTGAATATTATTATAGGTACAAAATCCGACGTCCTAATAAAAACCCTATCATAACTCCCTTAAATTTTTACGTATCAAATATGTACACCCTTCGTTTGATAGGCCTTGAATGACAGAACAACTTTTGTCTAAGAAAATTTTTGATATACTCATCCATGTTTATGTTATTCACGAAAAACCTTGGAGATTTCAATGATGCGTCAAGCGACGAACCCGAACTTACTCCCTTAAATTTTAACTTATCAAATTGGCGTTTGGACTGTTCGATAGACACTAAATAAAGAAGAAACTTTTACCTTAACAAGTTTTTGATATTTTTATTTATTGCAAAATTATTCGCTTAAAACCGGTGGAGACTTCAATGATGGGTCAGGCAACGAACCCAAAAACTCGAAATAAAATTACTAATGCGTTCTCGCACACTGTCATGTTTCTAGTGTTCTAAAGTCAACTAGGAACTTTTAGTTCGTCCGTCCATCTGTCCGTATGTCATTCTCCCGTGGGTTGAAAATATAATATTCAAAAATGTCATTAAACTAATTGCGCAGATTTTTCAGAAAAATGACAAAATTATTAACCTTAAATTTGACTAATTTAACCTAATTTGAGTTACTAAAAGTATTAAACTTAAAAATCGACTGGCGAAGAAAACTAATGATATGTAAGCGGGTATATCACTATTAATAAATTCCAAACTAATTGAATTTTCAATATAACTTTCGAAAAATTAACAATTTGCCAAGAAGTAGGTAGGTGCTTGGTAATTCCAATACCAGAAACCATAATAACATCGAATTACGTAAAATATTTTTAACATGTTGCTAACTGGGCGTATCTTTTAGCTCTTTATTCAATTCAGTAAACAACTTTTTATTTAACCATTCCCAAGTTTTATTCAAGTGTTCACACACCTGTCGGAGATCGTAAATTCAAAATCAAGTTTGCTATGTCGCGTCACGTTTTTGTTCCATTTTATTATTACGTAAAACTAGCTTTTCTTAATACAAGCAGTAAATGATACGTATTAAATTATTACTATATTCAATTAAATTAAATTTATCTTCACATCATGAACGCTCCTTGTTCATTGTTTATTTCTTTTTAATGCGTTTATCTGCCTATACATATGGATAACAATAACAATATCTCTCATTCGTCATGTATAGTGTATTTCATTTTTTTTTTCATTCCAAGAACATACCTGGCGTGAATATTTTTGCCTTTAATAAAACAATAGCAACACGATTTGCAAAAGAAGACTGGCTGAGATAATTATTTTCAATTGTTTATTATGCATACCTTTACATTAGGAATGAATGTATAAATGCATTTAATATCTTTTGAAACACATCACAAGATATACAAAAGCAAATTAACAATAAATATTGTTCAAAAGTCTATTAAGGAATGACCAATATTCAAGTTGAGAAGAAACAGAAAACGATATTAGAAAACAAAAAGGGCGTACCAAGTCATATAATTCGTAGATCCAAAAGAAAGTTTTTGATAATGCTAAATGAGACAGCATAGAAAGGTACTAAAATTGCTTAAAAATGTTAGAATGAGATATATACCCCTATAGGGATAGAAGATGAGTGGTATAGTTATAGAGTTTGATCAGGATAGTAGAGAAGTAAATATTAGGCAGGGAATTAGACAAAATTGTACATTGTCACAGCTAACTTGCGATTAATTGATATAATTAAAGACAGGGTACAAAGATTAACAATTAATTAAATATTTAAAAACGAAATAGAATAGCAGTGATTGGCCCATTTCTGTTTGCAACTGAAGAAATGTATCTATTGATTATTTATTATAACATATGATTGATTCCAATGAAAAAAATAACTCAAATGTAAAAAACGATTTTTCCTAGATTTAAATAACGTAAATTATTTTCCAAAAGTCATATATACAGTTTTTAATTTTGAATATATANAACTACCACTAATTAAAAAATCAATAAATAATGCTATTTGGATTATCATAATCAATACAAAATATTCTAAAAGTTTTTAATTTTGAATTATATCAAACATTTCGTAATTTAAAATCAATCTATGGAAAGACCAAAATTTAGTTCTGCATTTTGGGAGTTTTTAAAAATAAATTTTAATAAATAAATAAGTAGCGTTAGTGCATCCTTTTGTAAAAGACACTTTGTATATTTATTGTACCTGTATGAGCTTACCGTCTATCTGTAAGATGATTTAGAGAATCATTGTTAGTTATAACAAGACAGCTTTTTATTGTTGTTTTCATTAAATCTTTCCTTAGAGATACGTTATTAAATTGTTTATATTTATTTATCATCGACATATTCCAATAATGGTTTTCCACGATAAATGGTGTATTCATACGAAATTTATAAATCTTTGCCACATTGAAAGTGGCATTCCTCAAATGAGTGATAACATTAAAGTTACTGTCGCTTAGAATTGATAAGCGTGAAAATGGTGTTAAAATAGTATCTTCAAACGGCGGTTTGTAAGCAGAAACGTTGCTAAATATAAACCATTTGTAAGGAGTTTGAAATTTTTTAGTTGAATTAGCCTCAAAGAAAATAATACGTAGGTTATACATAGCATTATCAAAAAACTTTCTAATTAATTATGTATTTTAATCAGAAGCAATGTAAATTTATTTTAATTAGCTTTAAGCCCATAGATTTCACGAAATATTTTTAATCTGTTACTTACCAAAATCAAAATTTCGAGTCCAGAATTGCAACTGCAATCGACTACATAAACCAAATTTTGGGGTGGTAGAAATTCTACCATAGCTGATTCATTTACAAAATTACAAACGTAATAATCGTTGTCAGTCATGACTTTAGCAAAAAGTACAGCATCTGTAAATTTAGTAAATGAAGTTAATTCGATAGTTAGATTTTTTTGAGGCTTTTTTGTCAACCATGAAGCATGGATAGTCTTAAAGAATTACTTCTTTTTATTCTTCGTCTTGATAAACGTCTTTAGAAGTTCTCTTAAGTTAAGTTAAGACATTCACGTTTTAAAGGATAATTAAATAGTTAGCAAGAAAATTACATTAAAAGTAATAATAACTGTAATTACTTTGAAAACGTTTATCAGTGAATAACACAGTTTTGTTAACACTCATTAACATAACACACACGTAAAAAATGTGTAACCAAAAAACCCAAACACCACAATAAAATTTCGGAAAACATAATAAGTACATACTAATATATTTACCACTTTTTCTGCATAAATAACTAACAACATAATTTGGTCTATAATCAAAATTGTTTAGAAAATTGACCAAAAATTGCACTTGATCTTTTATGACAACACCAAAACAGCAATTTGGATAGCACATAAAGCAAATTGAATACAACGTTATCAAGTTCATCATTCTTTCTATCTTTGCCCCTACATATCCTTCAGGGCGACTAGTATCCGCCATGTTGGTTAGTTATTGACATAACCTATCTCCTGCCATTCAAATGTATGCGAATCACTTTTACTTTAGTTTTCCTCGGAACCTTTCGACTTATATACCATAATTTTTATCCGAAGATGAGCTTTTTACTTGTATACAAAAAGATACGCCAACAACGTGTTTATTTTTGAAGTTAGGTCTGGCATATCAGTAGATCTATCGGAAATAAACTTCTTGAATCCTCACGTTTTCATGGCGGCTAGTATCCGCCATGTTGATTAGTTATTGACATAACCTATCTCCTGCCATTTAAATGTTTGCAAATCATTTTTACTTGAGTTTTCCTCGGAACCTTTCGAGTTATATACCATGATTTTTATCCGATTATGAGCCTTTTACTTGTATAAAAAAGGCACATCAACGACATGTTTTTTTTTTGAGGTTAGGTCTGGCATATAAGTAGATCTATACAAATTTTAGGAATAGCTACTCGTGCTTGTGTATGAAGCATCTAATTACGAAAATACAAGAAATATTGAGCTCATTATTGCTTCTTCTGTGCGTATAGTACTTATCCATTCACTTTTTACATTTTTTGTTAACACTCCACACGCAACTAAATTTCGCGGTAACGGTAACCATTATTATCAAATAAACAATTACAGCAAGCATTCTCTAAAGTGTAAAATATGGATGAGGTTTCTGGAACTGACCTTTGTTTGTTATGCTGACATCTAATTGCTTTACCACTCTAATAAAAAGTGTGACCGTTTCTAATTAAATACCGTTGAATATTTATGAAATCAAGAAAACTTTTCGTAACTGGTTAATAAAAAATATATATTTTAATGGGAAAGAAATTGACTAATTAATTAGCTGTTTTGAGTAATGAGTAATGAATGTTAATTACGTATATATCTTGTAGTTAATTGTTAAGTTCAATTATTTCGATATTAAATATGTATTTTCAGTCTCAAGCTCTAAACGATGTATAACTTTGAAATTGTCAATATGGCGAACACAAGCCGCCATTATGCGAGATTTAAGAAGTATTATAGCTTTTCAATTTTTAGTTTTACAATTAATTTTTAAATTGAAGAACTCTTTTAGCTATTTTGGTTAATCCTATCGAACTAATGAAGAATATATAACTGGGTAATTACAGAAGAAGAAAACTTTCAACCTTGTTTACGTTTATTGACCAAATAGCAATTACTCTTCATAAATAATATACACTATCTTTCACATTATAATTAATTGCAAGAAGTATTATAAATACTACTAATAACAATTTTACAGGCAACAAAACGTTTTAAATCTAGAAAAACTTTTTGCAATACATTCTGTAAGCCTAGGAAGTAATTTATTTTCTAAAATGTAAAATTATGTTGCTACATAGTTCACAAAAAGCATATTGATGATTAAAATTATTCACAATACAGGTAGATATTATTCTTAATAACCTTCGCATTTTATTTAGGAGGTTTTCTATTAAACATTCCAAATAATTTCTTTGTGGGCTTTTGATACCTGGAATAAATGATTTATTATTACATCCTCTACCTGATTTTTATATATATTTAGAATATTTTAAAAACGTACATATAATGAATCGTTGCTTCTACCAAAAACACAGTCATACTTCTGAATATTCCAAAAATTAGTACAGCAAAGGCAAAATAGACGTCTATTATTCCAACGCTTATAAATCCACTGCCCCTACTTATGCAGGGAGGTTTTTTGGTATACAAAAGTGATACTTCGCGTTTTTGAATTCCAGATTCCGCCAATATTTTCAGACTGAAAAAATTCGTATTTTTCTAGACATGGTATACATTTACAGGATATGTGTGTATTTTAAAATCTTTGAAACAATATTTTATAAATTTTCTAAACAACCTTGGAATTAAAATAATTCGAAGTGGTCTGCAATCTGTCGAAACTGTCAGACGCGGATGGCGATTTCGATCTTTTTGGATCTCATCAGCGCATCGCAGATAGCTCCGACAGAACACAGACCAACTTTTACCTGCTGTCTTAACAGTGCGGTTTAGAAAATAATACAAATGGCGCAGTAAACGCCATCTGTGGCACGATGCTACATTTTAGGATTACATATGCTCCAACAAGGTCCACTTGTGTGGATATCTACTTGCTGAAAACGAATCCCGGCGTAGCCAACCTTAACGTGATAGGCACGTTAGCTTAATCGAATAAAATCGAATGGGAATTGTATACATTTCCTAGGAATTGTATGCATTTCATAGATTTCATACGTTTCCGGTAACATAATATGTAGATGGTTTACAAATGCTTTTAATCTTACGCTGGAAGTCGGAAGAACGATAAAAGAATTAATGATGAAAAAACTGAATGAATTAATTAATTTTCAATGTTTTACACCTCTTGAAGGTTACATTATAGTTAGTTTAGTTAACCCTCATTCTGTCTAGTTATATAATTAAACCGAAAAAGAGTTTTGTCTTCAATATCGCTGATGCAAAATAATAATAAAAAAATCGGTTGTCTGTAAAGTCGGTTTACTGACGATAGTTGAACGTGACGTCATAAGAAAATACTGATTAAATGGTTTCATTTTTCAAAAGAAAATTTTAATTTTATTTGTTTGATAGCTATTTTGTATAGATAAAGAGAAGGAGGTAAATGGAAATGTATTATTGTATAGCAGCTGTTCACGCGGACGCATCGCTCACTCAAGTAGGAGAGAGACAGATGTCGAACGCTGCCGAACGCGGAGGCCGATTGTGCCTCTTTGTCGCTCGTTCCGCGCTCTCGCTTGCACTTCAAGCCTTAAATGGAACGCCTCAGAGCGAGGTAACGCCGCATGAGTCATGTTTTTTCGTGCGTGCAGCCGGCTCTATCGAATTATAAGACGTTGTCACGTCAAAAGATGATTTTGTTTGTTCACGATACAACTAAATATTTTAATTATCATTAATTACAAATATTAACACATAACTAACCCGATTTTAATCGGTTCTTTAAATGACGAGTTTTTCTGCACTGCAAGCCACGGATTTCTAATTTGAAGAAACTCGATTTCCTGTAGTCCGCATTTTTCATGTTCTTGGAATATTTCAGCTACAGAAATATTTATTTTACTTTATTAATCATAACAGGAACGTATTATATTACCAATTAATTTATAACCGGCGCCAGTTTCCATGTGGAATGCAAATAATCCTTCCCTTATCCTTCGAACGCCCTCGGCCATCGGAAAATATCTTGGTGGTTGTCCAGGAGGAGCAACTTTTTTCAAATATAATGCCCTTCGTACTGGTTCTGTTTCGTTCTTTTCAAAAATTATAATTCGATTAATTATTTCAGTTATTTCTAATTTCATTGTATTGCAAGGCAACATTAAAAATTCTTGAACCTTCTTTTCTTAAGACTTAGAACGTTATCTATAAGATTTTTTATTTAATCATTTACGTATATCTTAAGGGTAGGTATTATACAATAGCTGAATTTGAAGTTAACCATATTGATGAAAATAAGAAATTAAGAAGTAAAAGAGTATCTATCAATTTTTGAAACTGTCTGTCTAAAAGAAAACTATTTTTTAGAACTATTCTAAATGATATTGCTATAATTTGATCCACTCTTTCATGTTAAAAAGCTATATTTTTCTATTAAGTGTTGTGAATACCATGTAGATTTTAAATTTTTACAACTTACAGGGAAATAAAATCTGTTGTAGACAGTATCATCGACCCCTACAGATAATCTTGAATGTAATAAATCGTTAATAGTTTGTATACTGTTAGAGGACAACTGCAACAAGGCCACAATATTGGCAGAGTAAGAATTGTAAAGGAACATTAAAACAATTAGAAGCATCAATGTGATCATTTTTCCTGTAAGGCTCCTTGGAATCAAGGAAACCCCTTGTTGGCAAAACGCGCTGAATTCTAAGAAACACACTTCCAAGCCAGAATGGCTAACTCGGAGACCGAAACTGTTCCTCTAAAATAATTTTTAATTGAAATAGCAAGCGATCATATTTACAATGCATTAATAATTACCTCCCATAAAATAACACCAAATAAAGGAACACCAACTGCTATAAGCATACAAAATATTGAAATCCATATGGTGTAATGGAACGGGAGAGAGAAAATGTTTTCGACATACGATAATTTAGGTTCTAAAAAGACGAATTTCGAACCAGTAGGTGTAGTCATAGCGACATATTCTATGATTTTAACCCTGTCTTGTGTCACAAACAGCGGTGTCCCTGAAAAAAAATATGATACTTTTTTAAAGACACAAGCGTTATGTATTTTTGATAATATGCAATACCTCCTAGGTCACTTTCGTGCCTAGTAAGTTCCCCTATCATCCCATTCCACTTTGAGTTGTTATCTTTGTAACCCCACGATGTCTCAATTGTAAAAGTCAAAGTAGCATTCAAAATATCAGCTAAATGTCTTACCAACACATAATTTACCTTTGCCAATGTGTCTATATGGGCATTTCTATAGAATTGGATTAGCAAATAAATCAGTATATGCTTTTAACAAACATACTGGTATGCAATCAAAGATTTTAGATATCTAGGAAGTCAGATAAGTCAGGACGGAAGGAGTAGTAGGGATATAAAGCAGAGGATAGCGCAGGGTAGAGTCGCCTTCAATAAAAAAAGTCACTTCTATGCTCGCGAATGGTTAATTTAGAAATTCGAAAAAGGTTGTCAAAGGTGTATGTTTAGAGTACGGCTTTGTACGAGTGAGAAACATGGACAGTGGGCGCGGCGGAAAAGAAAAGGTTAGAAGCGTTCAAAATGTGGTGTTGCAGGCGAATGATGAGGATACCGTGGATAGAGGAGGTTAGAAATTAAGAGATAGAAAGAATAGGAGAACAGAGGACTCTATGGAAGTCAATAAGAAATAGGAGAGATAGGTTAGTAGGACATCTTCTAACGCATGAAGGTCTAGTCAGACACATATTAGAGGCAGAAACGGGAGTTAGGAGGGGTAGACGTAGACCTAGATTAGATTACTGTTCGCAGATAGTTAAGGATATGGCTTGTTCTAGTTTTAGGGAAATGTGAAGATTATCTCAGGATAGGAAAGAGTGGAGGTGCGTGTCCGACCAGTCTTAGGACTGAAGACCTTATGATAATGATGTATTTTATGTACTCACAGTAATTTACATACGTACTTAACTACCACTAATTAAAAAATCAATAAATAATGCTATTTGGATTATCATAATCAATACAAAATATTCTAAAAGTTTTTAATTTTGAATTATATCAAACATTTCGTAATTTAAAATCAATCTATGGAAAGACCAAAATTTAGTTCTGCATTTTGGGAGTTTTTAAAAATAAATTTTAATAAATAAATAAGTAGCGTTAGTGCATCCTTTTGTAAAAGACACTTTGTATATTTATTGTACCTGTATGAGCTTACCNTGCATAAATAGCTAACAACATAATTTGGTCTATAATCAAAATTGTTTAGAAAATTGACCAAAAATTGCACTTGATCTTTTATGACAACACCAAAACAGCAATTTGGATAGCACATAAAGCAAATTGAATACAACGTTATCAAGTTCATCATTCTTTCTATCTTTGCCCCTACATATCTATTATACGTGATTTAGCGAATAAAGTAAAAAATAATAAATAGTTTCTTCCGTTCTTATTCTAGAAATCAAATATTGTATCAGATGGAAAGAATACACCATTAAGGAAAGAAACAATAACGGTAATATATTTGCAGAATAATTTTAAGATTATTGCTTTGTTTACATAATTAATCAGTCAATTTCTTTACGGATTATTTACAATTTACATTAATGCTTTGAAGTTGAATTCTACTAGTTTGCATGATCAAATTATTTCTTTCTACTTGCTAAACACATTTGAATAAAAATTATTGTGTATGTACAGGGGTTTTTTTAATAAACTAGTATGATATCAAATTCAGTTAAACCACACATCTGATACTTCTATTTTTCAAAAATGTACTAGAGCTTCTTTTAAGTCGTTTTTAGAAGATAGCTAACATAAAAGTCATTGTTATAAAGAACGATCATTATTCCAAAGCATCGTTAGTAACAATGACGATGCATTTCAGAATAGGATTATGTGCCTAGTAGATTATCAGGTTTTATTTTCATTTTCTCTTTTTGCTGAACTGAAGAAACTTTCATTCCATTGAAATGAACCTATCCCGTAATGCAGCTTCGAAACATCAACCTTCTTTACCATTATAATCGTTCGTACAATTCGAATGTCAAGTTCCCTTTTTCTAAAGGCATTCATGTTTTATACGAAAGTACAATTACAGTCAAAAGCAAAAGAATTACATTAGAATTAAAAATAATCATACTTTGAAAACCTATCATCGTGGGATAAAAGTTTTCCTGTAAATACACGAACTAGTCATTCAAGCATTATTAAAAAGAAATCTATGAAATTATAACTACATAATAATGTATGAATATAGAAAGTTTTTAACTAATAAAATTTATGTTATATACCTGCTTTTACTTGATAATGTTCTATTTCGTAATCGAAGGAAATGTTTCTTATTTCGAATCTCTTTTAACCGATTTTCAAATTTGAGCACACAAAATTTCGCTTTTTACAGTGGTTTAAGCCAATTTTAATATTTGTATGAAATAAAACCACTGTTGAGTGTTGGAAAGTGACATGAATTTTGATGAAAATGTGTTTTTACGTATTCGAAGGAAATGATTCGTAATTTCGGGTACTTTTTAACTAATTTTCAAATTTCGAATCACTAAATGTCGCTGTTTAGAGTGGTTTAAGTCAATTTGAATTTGTATGGTATTAAAGAGCGACAGAGTATTGGAAAGTGACAAGAATTTTTAAGAAATTGTGTTTTTACGTATTCGAAAGATGTAATTAGTAATTTTAATTCTTTTTTAACCAATTTTCATATTCGGAATCGCAAAATATCGCTATTTATAGTGATTTAAGTCAATTTTAATTTGGATGTTTTGAAAGTACGGCAGAGTGTTGTAAAGTGACAATTTTAACTAATTTGCATTGGATCAACTAGAGGCAGATTTTATAAAGTGAAGCAAACGATGCACTTTGAATTGAGCAATTGACTCATAATTCCCCGTATTCCAGAAATGTGAAAATTGAAAATTACTTAGGAATTTTATAGTTTGACTTGTAGTCTTTCGAAGAGGAACCCAAAATAACATACATCGAGCCTCGAATATCTAAAATCTGCTACTGACTGCTTAATAATTTTAACATTTGATGTATTAGGTATTAAAATAGCACTGGAATCCATAATTTGTGATAAATAAGCAAACAGTAGCTAGTGTAAACAAATGTAATACAATATTTTAAAAATATTCTATTTGTAATTTAAATTGCAAATGCAATATCAATATTGTAATTAATTTATAAATTTTGGTGAATGCGCTTGGCAATTCTCTGAATTGTCGCCATAATCGTGTTTCAAAACAATTATTATTTATTGTAACTGTACTTTATATTGCATTATATATATTTATTTTAACTTACACCTAATGAAAATTATTTTGAATTTGGTTTATCTTTTATTGAGGTCTGTCGTTTCTTATTATTATCTATCATTTTATTATGGAAAATCTTACTATACGTAATTAAAAGTACAAATTATTTTCTACTGGTAATGTCACATCAAAAGATATTGATTAATTTTTTTTCCTCTAATTCTTCGTCTTGATAAACGTTTTTAGAAGTTCTCTTAAGTTAAGTTAAGACATTCACGTTTTAAAGGATAATTAAATAGTTAGCAAGAAAATTACATTAAAAGTAATAATAACTGTAATTACTTTGAAAACGTTTATCAGTGAATAACACAGTTTTGTTAACACTCATTAACATAACACACACGTAAAAAATGTGTAACCAAAAAACCCAAACACCACAATAAAATTTCGGAAAACATAATAAGTACATACTAATATATTTACCACTTTTTCTGCATAAATAGCTAACAACATAATTTGGTCTATAATCAAAATTGTTTAGAAAATTGACCAAAAATTGCACTTGATCTTTTATGACAACACCAAAACAGCAATTTGGATAGCACATAAAGCAAATTGAATACAACGTTATCAAGTTCATCATTCTTTCTATCTTTGCCCCTACATATCTATTATACGTGATTTAGCGAATAAAGTAAAAAATAATAAATAGTTTCTTCCGTTCTTATTCTAGAAATCAAATATTGTATCAGATGGAAAGAATACACCATTAAGGAAAGAAACAATAACGGTAATATATTTGCAGAATAATTTTAAGATTATTGCTTTGTTTACATAATTAATCAGTCAATTTCTTTACGGATTATTTACAATTTACATTAATGCTTTGAAGTTGAATTCTACTAGTTTGCATGATCAAATTATTTCTTTCTACTTGCTAAACACATTTGAATAAAAATTATTGTGTATGTACAGGGGTTTTTTTAATAAACTAGTATGATATCAAATTCAGTTAAACCACACATCTGATACTTCTATTTTTCAAAAATGTACTAGAGCTTCTTTTAAGTCGTTTTTAGAAGATAGCTAACATAAAAGTCATTGTTATAAAGAACGATCATTATTCCAAAGCATCGTTAGTAACAATGACGATGCATTTCAGAATAGGATTATGTGCCTAGTAGATTATCAGGTTTTATTTTCATTTTCTCTTTTTGCTGAACTGAAGAAACTTTCATTCCATTGAAATGAACCTATCCCGTAATGCAGCTTCGAAACATCAACCTTCTTTACCATTATAATCGTTCGTACAATTCGAATGTCAAGTTCCCTTTTTCTAAAGGCATTCATGTTTTATACGAAAGTACAATTACAGTCAAAAGCAAAAGAATTACATTAGAATTAAAAATAATCATACTTTGAAAACCTATCATCGTGGGATAAAAGTTTTCCTGTAAATACACGAACTAGTCATTCAAGCATTATTAAAAAGAAATCTATGAAATTATAACTACATAATAATGTATGAATATAGAAAGTTTTTAACTAATAAAATTTATGTTATATACCTGCTTTTACTTGATAATGTTCTATTTCGTAATCGAAGGAAATGTTTCTTATTTCGAATCTCTTTTAACCGATTTTCAAATTTGAGCACANTATCTTAAACTATGTAATGTTTTAATTTTTGTTGTATGTATTATGCATTTTCTAAGTACAGATAAAAGAAATATTATGAAAAAATTATGATAGGGTAATTAAAAATAAAAGAAAAACAATGCATTGGTCTTCATCTTTTTTGACACTTCTTCTTCTTCTTGTTGTTAAAAACAGTTGCCAGTCAAAAATAAATTTAATGAGAAACCGTTTAGAAAATAAATAATGTCAAACTCACACACAGCACAGTCTTCTCCAAAAACTGTTCTTAATTCTTTGCCTCTTTAGAGCCAATATTATCGCTTGGTCGAAGGCGGCTTTGAGATGGTTACACGTCTTAGCAGACGTGGCAATGTAGGGAGCATTCAGTCTAGCTGCAAGATTGAGAGCGTGCTCTTTCGAAACGGGGGATTCCCTCTTTTCTCGTAATTGTTGCAGAACGTCGGGATTATTGAGCAGATCTGCTTGCGTTCCCACGAGGACCACGGCAGCTTCGTGTTTTGATAATTCCTCGGCCCACCTCGTACAAGCCGAATGGAATGAGTAGGGTTTTACTAGGGAAAAACAGAGCATGAAGACGTCTGTACCCGGGTAACACAAACTCCGTAGGGGCGTAAATTCATCCTGTAAAAAAAAAAGGAATAACTTATTCCGTATACTATCTGATCATGAATGACTTGAGTATATTAAATCTCTGACATATAGGGAGGAATTCTATTAATTAATAAGACGAGCTTTCAAATTATAACTCCCCGTTTGCAATATAGCTTCAAGAAGTAATTTTTCATTGAATTACAATATGGAGGTTGCTTCCCCAACATGGCGGCCTGTATTAAAGTCAGCTTCCCATAATTCATTTCGAGCTAGCTTATGACAGAAACTTGCGTTTGTTTTTTCAACGCAACTCAGCTATTTCCAACAAAAGATGCGAGAAATAGGCCTCCAAAATTTGGCACGATAGCTTTGATCAATATAATATTATTTACGTCTATAACTAATCAACGACCTAGTTTTGTGACAGAAAGAGAACGTTATAGGTAATAGGTATCCCTTCAATTGCCAAAAAAGCTATTGAAGGACTCAACTGAATTATATATATATGTATTGTACAGAGATTCATTCTCCATTCGACTTTATAACTACAATATGTATTTGTTACTACTTAACCACAATTACCATAAAGAAAAGTGATGTAACAACATATTTTACGTAAATATTTACATTGTAACAATTGATATCTTCATGTAAGTTTTATTATTAGTTATAAACATATCCTTAACGCAGTAAAGATATTGTGTTTGAACAATAAATTAATATTCAAGTAGCACAACATGTATTACAAGAATAACAATTAACTAAATGAATAAATAGCAATAGAAAATTTGTTAATTAGTACCTATATTATAATAAATTAACAATTAAGANTTTATTATTATTATTACAGTTATAGGCAATTAATTAAATTAATACAGAGCGTTTGATTTTATCACAAGAAGTGGAAATCCTACTCGCGAGTAATTCCACATTAATTAACTTACACATTAATGAAAATCAGTCATAAAACACACATATCAATATATTACACAAATTTGAGCCCTACTTGCTTTTCATTACATCTTTTTTCTTCACTTTAAGTCGTCTATTAGAAATCCTTTTCACAACCAATTATTTCCTTTTTATTATCTGAACACAAAATTTTTGCGATCAAAAACTAGCAATATGGTTGCCAAATCAACCTAACAATTACGAAATCAACCGAATGATCCCGACTACCCACGAAGAGCGTGCGAGCCAATAAAACGTGACAAAACTCGAACCTCGGCTATCATCGACATTATTCGGTTAACTCCAGATAACTGCATGGCTAGCAAATCTCAAAAATCTTTTAAATTTAGTCCTTTTCATTTTTTCAAAAACAACTGCCATGTAACTTCAAAATAGTACCAATATGTAATAGTGAAATATATTATGTAGGTGCAATTTTATTATCAATAAAATGTGCTTGAATTTAACAAGATTACATACCTATTTAAGAAAAACTACCGCTAATCACAATTGCTAGAGATGAGCACATTTTGAAAATAATTTATCTATTTACGATAATAACATTATTTATCATTAAAGGGTTTAAAATAGCAACCCTCGAATAGTTGGACGTTTATATTCTGAGAACAAGGCCGAATTTTCTTTTAACTTCTACCCTGTTATCATTATCATTATAAAAAAAATAATAACAATAATAATCACTTATTACTGTCCTGTAAACGAATTAGTAAAAAAATTACTTTCATTAGGAACCTTTATACAATAATATCCTCTATGATGTGATTAACAAATGTATAATTTAAGTACACAAATGTATATGAGTTTTTAAGTCGTTTTTAGAAGATAGCTAACATAAAAGTCATTGCTATAAAGAACGATCATTATTCCAAAGCATCGTTAGTAACAATGACGATGCATTTCAGAATAGGATTATGTGCCTAGTAGATTATCAGGTTTTATTTTCATTTTCTCTTTTTGCTGAACTGAAGAAACTTTCATTCCATTGAAATGAACCTATCCCGTAATGCAGCTTCGAAACATCAACCTTCTTTACCATTATAATCGTTCGTACAATTCGAATGTCAAGTTCCCTTTTTCTAAAGGCATTCATGTTTTATACGAAAGTACAATTACAGTCAAAAGCAAAAGAATTACATTAGAATTAAAAATAATCATACTTTGAAAACCTATCATCGTGGGATAAAAGTTTTCCTGTAAATACACGAACTAGTCATTCAAGCATTATTAAAAAGAAATCTATGAAATTATAACTACATAATAATGTATGAATATAGAAAGTTTTTAACTAATAAAATTTATGTTATATACCTGCTTTTACTTGATAATGTTCTATTTCGTAATCGAAGGAAATGTTTCTTATTTCGAATCTCTTTTAACCGATTTTCAAATTTGAGCACACAAAATTTCGCTTTTTACAGTGGTTTAAGCCAATTTTAATATTTGTATGAAATAAAACCACTGTTGAGTGTTGGAAAGTGACATGAATTTTGATGAAAATGTGTTTTTACGTATTCGAAGGAAATGATTCGTAATTTCGGGTACTTTTTAACTAATTTTCAAATTTCGAATCACTAAATGTCGCTGTTTAGAGTGGTTTAAGTCAATTTGAATTTGTATGGTATTAAAGAGCGACAGAGTATTGGAAAGTGACAAGAATTTTTAAGAAATTGTGTTTTTACGTATTCGAAAGATGTAATTAGTAATTTTAATTCTTTTTTAACCAATTTTCATATTCGGAATCGCAAAATATCGCTATTTATAGTGATTTAAGTCAATTTTAATTTGGATGTTTTGAAAGTACGGCAGAGTGTTGTAAAGTGACAATTTTAACTAATTTGCATTGGATCAACTAGAGGCAGATTTTATAAAGTGAAGCAAACGATGCACTTTGAATTGAGCAATTGACTCATAATTCCCCGTATTCCAGAAATGTGAAAATTGAAAATTACTTAGGAATTTTATAGTTTGACTTGTAGTCTTTCGAAGAGGAACCCAAAATAACATACATCGAGCCTCGAATATCTAAAATCTGCTACTGACTGCTTAATAATTTTAACATTTGATGTATTAGGTATTAAAATAGCACTGGAATCCATAATTTGTGATAAATAAGCAAACAGTAGCTAGTGTAAACAAATGTAATACAATATTTTAAAAATATTCTATTTGTAATTTAAATTGCAAATGCAATATCAATATTGTAATTAATTTATAAATTTTGGTGAATGCGCTTGGCAATTCTCTGAATTGTCGCCATAATCGTATTTCAAAACAATTATTATTTATTGTAACTGTACTTTA
>NW_020439032.1:401657-422171 GCF_000699045.2 Agrilus planipennis | reverse complement strand
AATAAACATATATTAGCAATTAACAGAATAATATGTGTGTAAATATTTATGATTTTAATGAAAAAATTCTAATTAAAAGTATGCCCCATAGAAATAAACGAGTAAAATTTATAAGAAAACCATTATTTTCCGAAATATAGTTACTTTACACTTACACAAATTTCATATTTTGTGCCAAAATTTGTCTATGATCAATAAATTATTAAGTCTGATTATGTCCTTATGTGTTTTAGACCATGCAGGACTTTTTATGGCAAGATTAATAATAAAAAATTTTCCCATATACTGCCAACTTATGTAGACACACCATATATTAGGCAAAATAAGTACATAAACGATTAACTACATAGTTATAACGAGTTGTATTTTTGCATTACGCAATAAAATAACGCGTAACGAAAATTATTTACGCAAATTGTTGTTTTAGGCGTGTAATTAACTAAAAATCTGGGCGCCGAACAAAAAAAGAATTATATGTACGCATTGAGCAACAAAATTTTGTAACTGTAACCGATTACAAAAGCATTCCTACTTGATTCATTCCTATGTACCTATAATGCCTACAGTCATATGTTTGCAATCACCAGAAATATTTTTGTTTTCACTTTTCCATATTTACGATAAAAAAAATGCACCCAGATACAAACACGTACACGATTTAGATTATTTCGGAATCGAATTAAAATAAACAATTCTTATCATACTTAATACGTTAGTTTGTCGCGTCGTCATTACAATCTGTTGATGATATTTCCAAATGTGTTGTAGTAAAAGTACTTATTCGATTTTATTTATAAAAACCGCTTCCCTTTTTTATTATCTAATAATAATAATAATAAAATAATACAACTTTAAAAATCACAATTAAGAACCAAGAATGATGTGCATTCAATAAGCAGAGCTAAGCAAAGTATCCATCTCCAAATCTAAAGCCCAAACCCCTTACAAAAAGTGTTTGGTAAAGGTCTAAATGATGGCCCGAAGGGGGTGGGGTGGGGGGAATCGAAAGAGGAGTTCTCCCCCACCACTGTACTATAANACAATTGATATCTTCATGTAAGTTTTATTATTAGTTATAAACATATCCTTAACGCAGTAAAGATATTGTGTTTGAACAATAAATTAATATTCAAGTAGCACAACATGTATTACAAGAATAACAATTAACTAAATGAATAAATAGCAATAGAAAATTTGTTAATTAGTACCTATATTATAATAAATTAACAATTAAGAATCGAATTCAAACCGGTTCATTTCTTAATTTTTACGATTGTCAATTTCCAATTTTTTATTTATTACGTATTTATTGATTTAAGAGTTTTATTAGCACATTTAGAACTAATTGTTGTGTATAATAATTAAATTAATCAATAACCAAAAAGTCTGCTAGTTTGTGTTAAAAAAAAATGTTTAAATTTAAATAATTAGAAGCTGTATCTAATTATTATCGGAGAACACAGTAAACTGTCTCATCGACATGGGTAAATGGGTCATTTGGTTGATAATTTTAGCGATCGGTTGACGAATTAACTCGAAAATCGTTTTCTTCTAATTATTCTACAAATTAAAAAAAGTGGGTTAAACCCGCCGACGATTACGCAAGCCAACAACCGAGTGACATTTAGCGAACAAACAATCGTATTGTGTGTTAATTTGTGCGAAATTTTATAGAGGCGAATAGGGCAGAAGGAGAAACAAACGGCCGAGTGCAACGAACTAAAACTATAGTCAATTTGCAACGCCAAAAATATGTAACACCTTAATATACAGTTACTATTAGTCACTACGTATTAATAAAACAAATTCATTAAATGAAATATTAATGTGAAAATTCATTTTAATTTTCTTTTACTATAAACTATCTCAAATTAATGAGGGAAAAATTTTCTGTGACCTAATATGTACGATTCGTCGTTGTTGCTGTTGTAACCTCTTGTAGCTTAGACGTCATAGCGTTGGTGCGTAAAGCCAAAAGTCCCGGGTTCGATTCCAGGCAAGGATGTGACAACAGCAACAATTTTTCCCTCATTAATTTGAGGTAGTTAATAGTGGGAGAGAATCAAAATGAATTTTCACATTAATATTTGATATTAATCCCTATTAAATATCAAAATGTTTCATATTCATTAAATGAGTTATTTATTTGCGAACCACGGAAAACATTAAGTTATACATAGCATTATCAAAAAACTTTCTAATTAATTATGTATTTTAATCAGAAGCAATGTAAATTTATTTTAATTGGCTTTAAGGCCATAGAGTTACTTACCAAAATCAAAATTTCGAGTCCAGAATTGCAACTGCAATCGACTACATAAACCAAATTTTGGGGTGGTAGAAATTCTACCATAGCTGATTCATTTACAAAATTACAAACGTAATAATCGTTGTCAGTCATGACTTTAGCAAAAAGTACAGCATCTGTAAATTTAGTAAATGAAGTTAATTCGATAGTTAGATTTTTTTGAGGCTTTTTTGTCAACCATGAAGCATGGATAGTCTTAAAGAATTACTTCTTTTTATTTTTCGTCTTGATAAACGTTTTTAGAAGTTCTCTTAAGTTAAGTTAAGACATTCACGTTTTAAAGGATAATTAAATAGTTAGCAAGAAAATTACATTAAAAGTAATAATAACTGTAATTACTTTGAAAACGTTTATCAGTGAATAACACAGTTTTGTTAACACTCATTAACATAACACACACGTAAAAAATGTGTAACCAAAAAACCCAAACACCACAATAAAATTTCGGAAAACATAATAAGTACATACTAATATATTTACCACTTTTTCTGCATAAATAGCTAACAACATAATTTGGTCTATAATCAAAATTGTTTAGAAAATTGACCAAAAATTGCACTTGATCTTTTATGACAACACCAAAACAGCAATTTGGATAGCACATAAAGCAAATTGAATACAACGTTATCAAGTTCATCATTCTTTCTATCTTTGCCCCTACATATCTATTATACGTGATTTAGCGAATAAAGTAAAAAATAATAAATAGTTTCTTCCGTTCTTATTCTAGAAATCAAATATTGTATCAGATGGAAAGAATACACCATTAAGGAAAGAAACAATAACGGTAATATATTTGCAGAATAATTTTAAGATTATTGCTTTGTTTACATAATTAATCAGTCAATTTCTTTACGGATTATTTACAATTTACATTAATGCTTTGAAGTTGAATTCTACTAGTTTGCATGATCAAATTATTTCTTTCTACTTGCTAAACACATTTGAATAAAAATTATTGTGTATGTACAGGGGTTTTTTTAATAAACTAGTATGATATCAAATTCAGTTAAACCACACATCTGATACTTCTATTTTTCAAAAATGTACTAGAGCTTCTTTTAAGTCGTTTTTAGAAGATAGCTAACATAAAAGTCATTGCTATAAAGAACGATCATTATTCCAAAGCATCGTTAGTAACAATGACGATGCATTTCAGAATAGGATTATGTGCCTAGTAGATTATCAGGTTTTATTTTCATTTTCTCTTTTTGCTGAACTGAAGAAACTTTCATTCCATTGAAATGAACCTATCCCGTAATGCAGCTTCGAAACATCAACCTTCTTTACCATTATAATCGTTCGTACAATTCGAATGTCAAGTTCCCTTTTTCTAAAGGCATTCATGTTTTATACGAAAGTACAATTACAGTCAAAAGCAAAAGAATTACATTAGAATTAAAAATAATCATACTTTGAAAACCTATCATCGTGGGATAAAAGTTTTCCTGTAAATACACGAACTAG
Organism: Agrilus planipennis; assembly: GCF_000699045.2. Lineage (NCBI taxonomy): Eukaryota > Metazoa > Arthropoda > Insecta > Coleoptera > Buprestidae > Agrilus > Agrilus planipennis. Next base: position 418,396 of record NW_020439032.1, on the reverse strand, counting down.
TCATTCAAGCATTATTAAAAAGAAATCTATGAAATTANTAGGTTAGGTTAGGTTATCGGGTTTTGTTCAAGTGACCACCCTCTTTCGATCCCCCACCTCCACCCGCTTGAAAATATTTTTTTTATTGAATTTTATTTGAATTATAGTGTATGAAAATTGTCAAAATAATCAATTTTCAACCCCCATAACTTTTTATGGGGGTGAGCCGCCGCAAATTTTTTATGGGGTTTTACTCAGGTGACCACCATCTTTCGATCACCCCTACCCTCTTTCTATCCCCCCCCTTCCCCCACCCCATCTAACCCCCATAACTTTTTATGCGGTTAGACCGCCACGAACTTTTTATGGTACAGTGGTGGGGGCAGAGGCGGATTAAATGTCGAGAGCGCTCTAGGCTAGCACCTCATAGACGCCCCTCTAGCGGTCATATATTTTGCAAAATACTTTTTTTTATTAGATATTTCCTTATTTTCTTTTAGGTTTAAAAACTTCCGCGCGCGCCCCTTTTTAACTTTGCGCCCCTAGGCATATGCCTACTTTGCCTTATGGATAATCCGCCACTGGGTGGGGAAGACCTCCTCTTTCGACCCCACCGAAGGGGGTGGGGGCCATCATCTAAACATTTACCAAGTGCTTTAACCCATGAAATTTCAATTACATTTTAATATTCCAAGATTTCCAATTACCAATTCCAAAGCAATTAAATTCTTAAGCAGTTTGAAAGGTATTTTTATAAAACCACAATTACATGTTCTTAAGACGGCTTAAACTACAGTGGTTACAACCCCTAAAAGCGCATTTTCAAGCACAAAGTAGTAAAACTTTGCCCATCTATTATAATAATATGTACTAGTTTTCGGTATTTTGCTGCGTTTGTTTAAATTGTTGACAACCCTTTTAATTCAACTGTTAACAGCGTTCGTTGCAATTGCTAGGATCGTTGTTTTCGATAATAACTTTTGTAAGCGTTTGTTTCCATTATTGGCAACATTTGTTTCAATCGGTGGCGTTTATTTCAATTGCTATTAATTACGTTATATATATTCGCAAATCAAAAAACAAAAAGTTAGACACATTGTACACAATATATATCAATCTCTGCCACTCAAAGAAGTGTTCGCATTTATCGATTCTCAGAATAATAAAATCATTTTAAAAAGTACGAATTTATTTATAACAAAAATAAAAATATACAAGTGGTTGTTTACAATGTACTTGTATAAATTTACTGCACTCGTGTTCATATTTATGCATTTTTGCACGCGTGGTTGTAACTTTAATGAAATATGTGCATCAAATATAATAAATATGCTACATGCTCCCATTCCCATAATATCGCTGCTGGTCAGCCCGTCCGGAACATTCCGAGGAATATAAAGTTCAAGAAGATATGTGAATAATAAAAGTTTGTCTCAATTCGCATGAAGCAATTTATGACGACCTTGACATTTAAATTTTTGCTAGCATTTGCATATGAATCCGAAAGACAACATGTTTGCTGTTCGGATTTGGACAGCTCAATTTTCGACCAGTTAATAAATTTCAGGAGTGTGTTGAACAGACTTCTTTGTTTGTCATCGTTATCTATCGCACATCGCCGCTTAGCAAGGCCACCTTGATAAGATAACACCAGGAAAGGTTTGACATAAATTTTCAACTTTAAAAGTTTCCGATAATTATCGCCTTCGCACTTCATATGCACTACAACGTTTAATTTTTCAAAAGGGCTGAATTAAGCTTGTCTTTTTTAACTTATAACCGAGTTAATTTTCGCAAACTCCCAGACTAATCAAAAGGAATGTCCATAATCCCATTGAGCAGGGATTCATATTCTAATAATAAAAATATATATGTTTTATCGTACTTTACGTTCGATGAGGAAGTTCTATTTTCATAAAACAATAGACTGATAATTTAATAGCGATTAAAACTACAAAAATACATCATTACGTGATATACTAATTTGCAACATAATATATACAACACAAAAAAGGAGAAAGTTATCGAATGTTTGTACATATAGATAGTTAAGTATGTAATTTGTGACTTTCTTTTTAGCTAGTGTGTAAAAAATGAAACAGGAACCAATATTGTTATTATTCTTCTTTTTTTTTAATAATATTGCAAATATAGCCCATAAAAAGGGTTTTCCAGAGGAACAAAAAACTAATTCCATACAGGAGAATCAATGAGCACTTTTGAAAATTGCAAGCAGGCATTGTCTCAATTGTTACCATTGTTTAATTGTTTCAATTATCAGCACCTTTTGTTTCAGTTGTTGACAGCGTTTGTTTCAATTTTATTAACATTTATTTCAGTTGCTACCGTTGTTTGTTTCAATTGTTGGCGGCCTTTGTTTCAGTTTCAACATCGTTTATTTCAGCTGTTAACAGCGTTTGTTTCAATTGTTATCGGCGTCTTCATCAATTTTTCGCAGCAGTTGTTTCAGTTCCTACGGTTGTTTCAGTTCTTACTGTTATTTGTCTCAATTGCTAGCGGCGTTTACTTCAATTATTATCAGTCTATTTCAGTTGTTCGCAGCCATTGTTTCAGTTCTTACAGTTGTTTCAGTTCTTAACATTACAATTGTTTCAGTTGTTACTATTGATTGTTTAAATTGTTGGCGGCGTTGTTTTTCGATTTTGAACTTCGTTTCTTTCAACTCTTAACAATGTTTGTTTCAATGATTGTTATTAGCGTTTATTTTAATTGTTCGCAGCCGTTGTTTCAGTTCTTATCATTGTTTATTTCAATTATTGGCGATGTTACGTTTCGATTTTCAACATCGTTCAATTGTTTCAGCTATTGACAGCTTTTGTTTCGGCCACTATCATTGTTCGCAGCCGTTTTTCCAGTTATTACCACTGCTAATTAATTAATTATGTTTTCCTTCATCTTATTAACATCTGCCCTAGTTATTCGCGAATCATAAAATTTCATACCTACCTATATAATATAAACTCAACAACAAAAAAATTTGACCTCACATATTTTGCAACTGAGCTAATGTATATTGAGTTGCTGCCTCTAGTATTATTAAAGCTCTCGGGTACATACATACATACTTGTATATTTATACAAATATAGTAGACCAACAACAACAGAATACGGTCGTATATGGTTATCTTTTACATTCTGCACTAATTACGATTATTTTACCCATTCCGAGCAGCAGCAACAAGACTACAAGCACAGACAGCTTGGAGACCTTGAGTGCGACAAGTGAATAAAAAATTAAATAATATCGTTGTAGGTTAGGCCGTTATTTACCACATTTACAATTACCTGCAAGTACGATGCATATACATATGTCGACACTCATTATACGTTTGCACTTTCTAGCTACTGAAAGAACGAGGCAGAGATTCGATCAAAGTGGAACAACCGAGTTAATTTTCGCAAACTCCCAGACTAATCAAAAGGAATGTCCATAATCCCATTGAGCAGGGATTCATATTCTAATAATAAAAATATATATGTTTTATCGTACTTTACGTTCGATGAGGAAGTTCTATTTTCATAAAACAATAGACTGATAATTTAATAGCGATTAAAACTACAAAAATACATCATTACGTGATATACTAATTTGCAACATAATATATACAACACAAAAAAGGAGAAAGTTATCGAATGTTTGTACATATAGATAGTTAAGTATGTAATTTGTGACTTTCTTTTTAGCTAGTGTGTAAAAAATGAAACAGGAACCAATATTGTTATTATTCTTCTTTTTTTTTAATAATATTGCAAATATAGCCCATAAAAAGGGTTTTCCAGAGGAACAAAAAACTAATTCCATACAGGAGAATCAATGAGCACTTTTGAAAATTGCAAGCAGGCATTGTCTCAATTGTTACCATTGTTTAATTGTTTCAATTATCAGCACCTTTTGTTTCAGTTGTTGACAGCGTTTGTTTCAATTTTATTAACATTTATTTCAGTTGCTACCGTTGTTTGTTTCAATTGTTGGCGGCCTTTGTTTCAGTTTCAACATCGTTTATTTCAGCTGTTAACAGCGTTTGTTTCAATTGTTATCGGCGTCTTCATCAATTTTTCGCAGCAGTTGTTTCAGTTCCTACGGTTGTTTCAGTTCTTACTGTTATTTGTCTCAATTGCTAGCGGCGTTTACTTCAATTATTATCAGTCTATTTCAGTTGTTCGCAGCCATTGTTTCAGTTCTTACAGTTGTTTCAGTTCTTAACATTACAATTGTTTCAGTTGTTACTATTGATTGTTTAAATTGTTGGCGGCGTTGTTTTTCGATTTTGAACTTCGTTTCTTTCAACTCTTAACAATGTTTGTTTCAATGATTGTTATTAGCGTTTATTTTAATTGTTCGCAGCCGTTGTTTCAGTTCTTATCATTGTTTATTTCAATTATTGGCGATGTTACGTTTCGATTTTCAACATCGTTCAATTGTTTCAGCTATTGACAGCTTTTGTTTCGGCCACTATCATTGTTCGCAGCCGTTTTTCCAGTTATTACCACTGCTAATTAATTAATTATGTTTTCCTTCATCTTATTAACATCTGCCCTAGTTATTCGCGAATCATAAAATTTCATACCTACCTATATAATATAAACTCAACAACAAAAAAATTTGACCTCACATATTTTGCAACTGAGCTAATGTATATTGAGTTGCTGCCTCTAGTATTATTAAAGCTCTCGGGTACATACATACATACTTGTATATTTATACAAATATAGTAGACCAACAACAACAGAATACGGTCGTATATGGTTATCTTTTACATTCTGCACTAATTACGATTATTTTACCCATTCCGAGCAGCAGCAACAAGACTACAAGCACAGACAGCTTGGAGACCTTGAGTGCGACAAGTGAATAAAAAATTAAATAATATCGTTGTAGGTTAGGCCGTTATTTACCACATTTACAATTACCTGCAAGTACGATGCATATACATATGTCGACACTCATTATACGTTTGCACTTTCTAGCTACTGAAAGAACGAGGCAGAGATTCGATCAAAGTGGAACATGAACAACAACATACAGTGGAATGTTCTATTTTAGTACTTTTCTTTTTGTCTATTTAAATGTATTAATGCCGGCTTGATGTATGCATCACGCCATCTATTATATATACACGTAAGGTACGTAAGTCAAAGATGACGTCACACATAAAGGAAACACATTAGAATTCGTAACTCATTTTTGTAACATGTAATACAATTTCAAGTAAAGTTCTAGATGATGGCCCCCACTCCCACCCCCTTCGAGGTGATCGAAAGAGGAGGTCTCTCCCAAAAGTTCGTGACGGTCTCACCCCCATAAAAAGTTATGGGGGTTCAAAGTTAATAAATATGCCAATTTTTATACATTTCTAGGCATATAAATATTTATATCTATTATAATAATATGTACTAGTTTTCGGTATTTTGCTGCGTTTGTTTAAATTGTTGACAACCCTTTTAATTCAACTGTTAACAGCGTTCGTTNAATACATAAAAATATTGAGAAAGTAATATAAAACATTATTCAAATATCTTTATCAATAGGGTAGGTTAGGTTAGGTTAACGGGTTTTGTTCAAGTGACTACCCTCTTTCGATCCCCCACCTTCACCAGGTTGAAAATTTATAGAAAAAAAATGTTTTATTGAATTTTATTTGAATTATAGTGTACGAAAATTGTCAAAATAATCAACTTTCAACCCCCATAACTTTTTATGAGACCGCCGCAAATGTTTTATGGGGTTTTACACAGGTGACCACCCTCTTTCGATCCCCCTTCCCCCACCCTCGTCTAACCCCATAACTTTTTATGGGGGTGAGACCGCCACGAACTTTTTATGGTACAGTGGTGGGGGAGTCCTCCTCTTTCGATCCTACCCACCCCACCCCCAAAGGAGCCATCATCTAGACATTTACCCAATTTCAAAAATATTTAAAAATGTAGAGATGAGTTATAGAGGTGGGGCTGCAACGTAGAGAAGTAAATATTAGGAAGAGAGTCAAATAGTCACCGCTACTTTTTAATCTATACATCGAAGACGCCATCAACATCATTAAAGACAGTACAACTGCAGGGATAGATTTACAGGGGCAAAAGATTAGTATGCTTAGATTTGCAGATGATTTAGCAGTATTAGCATCTAGCAAGGAGGACCTAGAGATAGCTTTAAATAAAATGGAAGCTGTACTGATAGATCAGTATTGTATGAAAATAAATGAAAGTAAAACAAAAATAATGGTATGCAAGGGAAGAAAAAGTAGGGAAAGAGCGAATGTAAAAATAGGATACGAAAAATTAGAAGAAGTGGCTGATTTTAGGTATCTAGGAAGTCATATAAGTCAAGACAAAAGGAGTAGTAGAGATTTAAAGCAGAGGATACGCAGGGTCTAATCGGCTTCAATAAAAAGAAGTCATTTGTATGCTCGCGAACGATTAATTTAAAAATATGGAAAAGATTGTTAAAGGTGTATGTTTGGTGCGCGGCGCTGTACGGGTGCGAAACATGGACAGTGGATGCGGCGGAAACGAAAGGGTTAGAAGCGTTAGAAATATGGTGTTACAGGCGAATGATGAGGATACCGTGGATAGAGAAGTTTAGAAACGAAGAGGTATTAGAAAAAATAGGAGAACAGAGGACTCTATGGATGTCAATAAGAAATAGGCGAAATAAGTTAGTTCTCAAGCATAATGGTCTAGTCAGAGACATATTAGAGGCAGAAACGGAAGTTAGGAGGGGTAGAAGTAGACCTAAATAGTTAAGGATGTTGGTTGTTCTAATTTTGGAAAAAATGCGAAGATTAGCTCAGGATAGGAAGAAGTTGAGGTGCGTTTTAAGACTGACGACCGTATGATGATGATGAATACATTTTACACAGAATAAAAATCATAATATAGCTTAAATTCAAAAGAGCACAAGTCATATAGGCTATAGGTTATAGGTAGATACCTGCTTTAGTAATTAATTGGTTAAATAATTTTTATCTAGACGCCATCAGCCCACGCTGTAAAATACATAATTATTTTTAAAGACCAAAGCAGTTGACATAATATCACGACAGAATGCTGATAGTATCATTCTCAGAAACTACCTGGGGTGGACATATATCTGTAAAATTATTACGGTCTCTCGAACTGACGCAAATGGTCTTTGAACAGAACCAACGTGATGTCCGTTATTAGATATAATAATATTAATTTAATAAAGATATTAAATATACAGTCCACTCGATACAGTCATTCAATTACTTCATCACGTTTGCCTTGAAATTATTAGATGGGTAAAGAGATAAAAAAATCATGTGGACAAGTAATGAATAGGTGACACATATGCAGAATAACTAACAGTTCTGATCTGTTACATTCGACACCCACGCTAACGTTAATTAATAACACTTTTTGTAATGATTTTACTATTAATATAACGTTCAATTTTTTGTAATAATTTAAGGACAAAAACTGGCATACTTTTTTCAAATTAGTTGAGACTGGCTTCTCGTCAAGATTACAACCCTTAATTACTGTTACGTTGTTCACTGTCTGGTATCTTAAACGGAAAGGATCATATTTTAATAAAGCTTTTTATAGTTAAGGACGAACAAGAAAGATTTCTAAAAATTAATGACTAAGCACCTTAATTTTCCGATTCAGTAGTAGTTGTGCCATACAGAATATGCATTTTTACTAAATTTCTTATTATTTCATTCACTACAGATATAGAATTACAATAAATAGTAACCTAAAGCCTAAAGGCGTTAATAATGAAATAATTAACTAACAAAATTAAAAAAAAAAATCGGTTGTCTGTAAATTCGGTTTACTGACGATAGTTGAACGTGACAACGTCATAAGAAAATAGTGATGGAATGGTTTCATTTTTCAAAATAAAATTTTAATTTTATTTGTTTGATAGATATTTTGTATGGATATAGACAAGGAGGTAAATGTAAATGTATTATTGTATAGCAGCTGTCCACGCGGACGCATCGCTCACTCAAGTAGGAGAGAGACAGATGTCGAACGCTGCTGAACGCGGAGCCCGATTGTGCCTCTTTGTCGCTCGTTCCGCGCTCTCGCTTGCACTTCAAGCCTTAAATGGAACGCCTCAGAGCGAGGTAACGCCGCATGAGTCATGTTTTTTCGTGCGTGCAGCCGGCTCCATCGAATTATAAGACGTTGTCACGTCAAAAAAAATTGCTCAATATACACAATCGCATATATTGTTATAATTTTAAGATGATCTTCAAATTCGTTAAAAAACTTTAGGTATATTACAATAACTGTCAATACTGCAACAGTAGCAATTTAATATAACTTCAGTTTTTATTCCATCGAAAAGGAAGTTGATTTTAATAATGAATGTCTACTATTACGCCCCATGCCTTCAAAATTATCAAAATAAACGAGATAATTCTGACCATATGACATAGTTCCAATACACAAAGAATTTCAACAAAACAATTACTTATGTATTTGTCAGTGAATTCCAAATCACTTCCCACTAAGATAATAAACATAGCAATAAGCAATTAATTAAATGTTTTACAATTTATGCATGTACAAAATTATCTACAACACCCTAAATGGATTCATTTTTAAAATGTTACTGTGACTGTAGGTACTTCCTTTTTTTTTTATTATACGGTAGAGACGTGCAAAATTATTTTTAAAAGTATTTAAATACGAAATGCAAATACTTTTTTGATTTGTTATTTCAAATTTAAATTACAAAATAGATTTCCCTTTTGTATTTTAAATGCTAATACGTATTTTCAAAATACTTTTTAGTAGTACCTATTAAAGTTTCTATATTTACTTAGTACTTATAAAATATTTTTTAAGAAAACGTTGCAGGCATTTACTCATTTTTTAAATATTGGAGCCAAAATAGGATTACAAATAACTTCATTGATGTAAAATCAACATCAATAATTTTATATTAAAGTATTTACAACCCCATTCCGTTTCTGATCACCTACACATTGTAATAAGAAAAAGAAACGGAATCCATAGTTCCTTTAGCTTTGGGTTCATCTAATAAGTGAAGTTTTTCGAATAGTTTTCTATGAATTTTGGATAATACGCATTAGCACACCACACTATTTTGAATTTCTGTTTTACACAGCTGGTGTATGTATATGATTGCGATATTGTTTATATTAATATGGAACTTCAAAACTCCATGGACCATGACATTGAACACGGAAAACAATATCACTTTAATATTTTAGATTATCCATTTCCAAGGAGTTTAGAATTTTTTGAGCTCTCTTCAGTTAAAGAACTAGAAGGCATTCAAGGAATGTCCCTTTGTCCCCCTTTTAAGCTTCTAATACGTTCAAAAGCGAATGTGAGCAACTTTAACATAACTTTTAACGGCAAAAATGTGTTTTGCAATTTCCAAATAGAAAATACATTTGGAAAAGTATTTTAAATAAAATACAAAATGCTTTTCTCAAAAAAGCATTTAAATGCAAGACAAAAATAGGTATTTTTTATTTTGTATTTGCATTTTAAATGCAAATATTTCAAATAAATCACATCTCTGCTCATATGTATTTTAAATTATTACAATACCCGTGGTCATATCATATCCACAACGTAAGTCAGTAAAATAATCATTAGAAACATCTTCTTAATTAAAATTACAAAAACCGACATAGGTATACTATTATGCGGTTGGTGGTGTACGTAGAAAGATAAGAACTTTTTCCGTTACTTAATAAGGTTCAGGTGTAGCATTGTATGAATTACCCGCATGTGCAAGGCATAAAGAGAACAGGTAGGATGTAATTAAACTCGACAAATGTCAACTGCAGCTAACCCTTGATACACGAATATAAAGTGGACTAAACTTATACATATATTATTTTAAAATAACTAATGAACTATATCTTTTATCGTTAGGTACTCTAATTAATTCTAACATTTAATAAAATTACATAATTAATGAAACAATTTTTTATTGCAACATACGTAACATACCAGTACAGTTTACTGGTACTTTCGGGTTGAGAAAATTAATCGGCTGCAGTTCACAGGGACTAATAATAAGAATTTTACCTACCTGCCCGGCTGTATCGCAAAGCTCAACCCTAATTGGTTCACCATCCACCTGTACGACCACTAAAACAAAAAACAGAAAACAATCAACATGGTGCATGAACACGTAAGTTCAAAATATTATTTTATAAAAGTAATCTAATAAATTGTATACAATTTTCTGTGGAAATGTATAAAACGTAATAGCGAATTAAATAAGGGCAAGTTATGGAAGGGAGACAGACAGGGATGCACACTACAACCGCTAATTTTTGATCTATACATCGAAGACGGGATCAATATCATTAAAGACAGTGCAACTGTAGGGATAGATATACAGGGGCAAAAGAGTAGTATGCTTAGATTTGTAGATGATATATCAGTACTAGCATCTACCAAGGAGAAGTTAGATATACCTTTGAATAAAATGAAAGCGGTATTGACAAAACAGTATTGTGTGAAAATAAATAAAAGTAAAACAAAAATAATGATATGCAAGGGAAGAAAAAGTAGGGAAAGAGCGAATGGAAAGATAGAAAACGAAAGATTAGAAGATGTGGCTGATTTTAAGTATCTAGGAAGTCAGATAATTCAGGACGGAAGGAGTAGTAGGGATATAAAGCAGAGGATAGCGTAGGGTCGTGTCGCCTTTAATAAAAAGAAGTCACTTCTATGCTAGCGAACGGTTAATTTAGAAATTCGAAAAAGGTTGTTGACAGGATAAAGAGTTTTAGAAATGAAGAGGTATTAGAAAGAATAGGAGAACAGAGGACTCCGGAAGTCAATAAGAAATAGGCCAGAGACATTTGTTAATGGACTTTATAGTATGTAGTTAACATTAAAATGTGTTTTCTTGATTTGATTAAAATTTCTTTTGTGTTTGTCTATCCTTTGTTTAAAGTATTTCCTCGTTTGTCCATTGTATGACTTTCTACAAAATCCTAAATTCAGCAAAAATAATGCAATTGTGAATAATTTTGATTCTTTTTAATAATAATTTTAAAGAGGACTTTTTGATCAGTTTTAAATTACAGATATATTATTTGATTGTTGTAGTCTGTACGTCCTAATTAGGTAGTTTTCAATTGAATATGATTCCGATTAAAATCCTTAAAAAAATTTTTCGTTTACTATTTCTGCGATTACAATTTAATTGCAATTGCACGTGTTTCTCCTTCGTATCTACAATTTAGATTAAAAATGTAATTAAAAAGGGAGACAATCACAAATAAAGCTATCACGCCATTTCTAACGTAGGTGTAAATAAGAATATTCTAGACAAATCGTAAGTAATACAAATTATCATAGTTAACCTTGATGGTGACGCAAACTTACGATATTAGTTGCAATTTGAAACACATAAAAATACATGCATTAAAAGGTGGGATGATTTTTGATAACTGATAACAATATGTGCATGACACAAATAATGCAACTGATAAAGGAGTCAAAGCATCGATGATATCATAACACCTGATTTTTACGAATATTGATTCATATGATCTATTAAGAAAATAAATAGTAAAAGTAATAATGTTTAATTGGTACAACTTTAATTGGAAAATCAATTGGGGTTAACCAGACGTCAAAAATTTTTGAGGTTTTACTACCTCCTTGTTTTTAAAATTTTTATTGATGTTTTATACGAAACATGTATTTAACTCTTTCCAAAATCAATTTTTAAATTGTTTAGAGTTTTATTTCTAATCATTGTGGTAAACCCTGTCATTGTTATAATATAATAGCAATGTCCCCTTGTACCAATTTATAACCCCATATGGTATGAAATTGAAATATTATTTTCCTTTGAATCCTATTGTTTTAAAAGGATTTAATTGATCAAATAACATGATTAAGTGCATTCGTCGTTACTAACTGCTATCTATTTAGAAGTGAAAGTTATCGCAGCTTAAAAAAAAATAACTAATTATTTACTTGAAACGCATAATAATGTACTTATAAAAAGTTTATTTGTTTACAAGAAATAAATACAAAGAAGTCAATCGTCAACGATTAGTTTAGGTAAATTGTATTATCAAAAAAGGACAAGGTACAAGACACTATGGACATCCAATAAAATAATAAATTTATCATAATAATAACTAAATTATTTAAGAAATTTTTATTTTTCATGAACATCACAAATAAATATTTGCCGGGTAGCAACAGAAATAAAATTATTACAACAAAATAAAAACCTGCTGCAATAGTGTCTTGCCCGTAGTCTATTATGTACAGAGTGTGACGAAAATGTTGTGCATAAAAAAAGTACAGATACCTATGAAAAGATTGTCCTTAAACATTTTTGTAACATAGCTAATAAATTAGCTTAACTTCCCATGCGTCAAAAATCTTAACTAGAATTGTACAGAGGAGGATGGAAAAAAGGGCGGAAGAACTATTAGGGGAAGATCAATTTGGGTTTAGAAGAAATAGAGGAACGCGGGAGGCCATTCTAGCTTTACGGGTAACAATAGAGAAAACGATAAAAAAAGGAAAGAGTGCGTACATAGGATTTGTAGATTTAGAGAAAGCTTTTGACAATGTTAAATGGGACAAGATGTTAAATATACTTAAAAATGTAGGGATGAGTTACAAAGATAGAAGAGTGATACTTAGTTTGTATAAAGAGCAACAGGCAGTTATAGAGCTGGGGATGCAACGTAGAGAAGTAAATATTAGGAAGGGAGTCAGGCAGGGATGCACACTGTCACCGCTACTTTTTAATCTATACATCGAAGACGCCATCAACATCATTAAAGACAGTACAACTGTAGGGATAGATGTGCAAGGGCAAAAGATTAGTATGCTTAGATTTGCAGATGATATAGCAGTATTAGCATCTAGGAAGGAGGAGTTAGAGATAGCTTTAAATAAAATGGAAGCGGTATTTACAAAACAGTACTGTATGCAAATAAATAAAAGTTAAACTAAAATACTGGTATGCAAGGGAAAAAAAAGTAGGGAAAGAGCGAATATAAAGATAGGAGACGAAAAATTAGAAGAAGTGGCTGATTTTAGGTAACTAGGAAGCCAGATAAGTCAGGATAGAAGGAATAGTAGGGATATAAAGCAGAGGATAGCGCAGGGTCAGAAACAGGAATTAGGAGGGGAAGAGGTAGACCTAGATTAGATTACTGTTCGCAAATAGTTAAGGATGTGGGCTGTTCTAGTTTTAGGGAAATGCGAAGTTTAGCTCAAGGATAGGAAAAAGAGTAGAGATACGTGTCCAACCAGTCTTAGGACTGACGACTTTATGATGATGAGCTAATAAATTTCCACATATAGAACATAATTTTTGAACAAACAATATGTAGTTGTGTTATTTATATGAAGTCCGTTGAAACTTTTATAGTTAATTAATTTTAAAGTTAACAAGCCATCAGATGTTTCTTTTCTTTTTTTATTAATATTATGGCGTAGCCTTAAAAGTTTGTTTTTCTTCTGTTTTTCGCGTGATCCTTGATTAAATTACATTAAAAGTAAATAAGAAAACAGCAAGCTGTCGGTAATGGTATTACTCTACTTTTGGGTTATAAAAGGCGACAGATGTAAAGCGGTTTGTTAAGTTTTTGTGGCCATCGGGAAGAACGGGCACGACCGAACACAAGACTTTTCGTAACAACTTGGCCGCTTTACAGGCTGTTAAATAACTCACAAAATTCTTTTTTTTTTTTAACGAAATATAAAAGTTTTCAGCAAGTAGCTCATTAAAAACCGCAAAGGTGGCAGTTAGTAAATAACAACGTAAATTTTAAATAAACAGAAGTGCTTTTGCTACAACTAATGGAGTTATCTTCATTTAGCATAACAAACGCATGCACTTTAATGACATTTTAACGTAATAAACTGAAAAAGTGTTATTTCAGAAGATCTTTAATGCCTATTCCTATGAGAAATACCAGTGGTCGCTTAGAGTGGTTGACACAGGGGGTGCATACTTTCAAATTGTTTATTTTGCATGCGCAACTAAGGGCATCGGCTACCATATCTTCATCACTTGTTAACTGTGAAAACACATTGTCCATTAAAAGAACAACGGAATCGCTTTTGCGAGAGTATTTTAATTTGTCACTATGTAGCTGCAGGTAGTGAGCAAACTAAGACACTTGCTCAAATGTTAGGTATATATTGTGTAGCATTGAACGTCCTCGAAAGACAGCTGTCCTCATCTCCAAGGGATAATAATGGGAGAATGAACCAATGATATATATTCATTCAGTCGCCGTTGGGTTTATTTTCTTTAATAATTCATAACAGCTACTGCCAGGTATCCCATAAAACGGTCCCTTATTTAAAACGCCCCCAATGTTAATCGTACATCATTAATTCATCGATTTTGTAGGACGCGCAAAAATATTGAGAAGTTTAACAAATTACGTTAGGTGCGATCACAGTTCGTGGGTGACCTTTGTCAAGCACATTAATGGGTGCAAGGATCAATGATCTATCTTTGCTCATTCAGACGTTACTGGGTTTGTTTTGCTTAAAAATTCGTAACAACTACTGCCAGGTATCCCCTAAAAACGGTCCCTTATTTAAAACGCCCCCAATGTTAATCGTACATCATTAATTCATCGATTTTGTAGGACGCGCAAAAATATTGAAAAGTTTAACAAATTACTTTAGATGCGATCACACTTCGTGGGTGACTTTTACCAAGCACATTAATAGGTGCAAGGATCAACGATCTATCTTTGCTCATTCAGGCGCCGATGGGTTTGTTTTGTTTAAAAATCCTCAACAACTACTGACAGGTATTCCGTAAAAGCGGTCAATCATTTCACAAGGATCCCAGTGTTACTCATACTTCATTCATTCCTCGGTTTTGTAAGACGCGCAAAGATATTGAGAAGTTTAACAAATTACTTTAGATGCGATCACACTTCGTGCGTGAGCATTGTCAAACACATTAATGGATGCAAGGATCAATGATCTATCTTTGCTCATTCAGGCGCCAATGGGTTTGTTTTGTTTAAAAATCCTCAAAATCTACTGCCAGGTATTCCCTAAAAGCGGTCAATCATTTGAAAAGGATCCTGGTGTTAATCATGCTTCATTCGTTCCTCGGTTTTGTAAGAAGCGCAAAGATGTTGAAAAGTTTTACAAATCACTTTAGATGCGATCACACTTTGTAGATGACCTTTGTCAGGCACTTTACCTTGTAGTGCAACGTATCGATATAGGTATAGTATAATGGCAAATTTATAGAAGAACCTTTATTAATATGTATAAGCCATTTGATCCAAGAGTATGTCCCTAACAGAAACATATACTTGTAATTTGTCCCAGTTCGATTTAGCCTCGTCGAAAAAAGTGCGTTAGACCAAGGCCAATAAGAGACGTGACCTGCGAAATAACCTGCGTGTGTTCCAGCCTCCCAGGTAAGAAACAATAGCATGGGTTTATAGGTATACTTGTACACAAACAAGATTACCGAACAAATGTAAACTCCACCATGAAATAACAGGGAGATAGGGAAAACACCGAATTACGTTTTTAGGACAACGGCTAAATCCTTATCATCCACTTTTAAAGTAAAGCGTAGGCCTTCTCCATAAAAAAACCCCTTCAACGTATCCAAAAGCTCATCGTATCGAAGACATTACTTGAGCTTACGATTATTTTATCTGCCTTGTAATCCATACACTGAGTAACTCTATATAAAGAAACGGACATTCTCTTTAAGGAAATAATACACCACATTACGCAAAAATTTTTTGATCCTTTGAGTTTAGCTATGTTACAGTGTGCATATTATTGGTAGATACACCTTCCTGAGGACTAATCTCGCTGCTCGGGATTAACTAATGAAATGGTTTATCCGAGTACTTAGTCGACAATATGTTCCTACTTCATCCAAATACAGTGTAAATCCTACTAACAATCAACAGAAAATAGATAATTCGCATAATAGCCAGTTAATACCCATTCTATACATTTTTTTTTCTTAGAAAGTTGTATGGTTATTCTGAAACTTAACCATCTATAACCTAACCTTCAAAGGTAAAAATATTGCTATTAACCGGATAATACGCGAATTATCCCATTTATACAAATAGGTGCAATAAGTGGTCGTCATAGATAGAATATGGTAGTGATGGAATGATTTGGTTACGGTACAGAGAAGCCATAACTGACATGTGTGAAGCACCTAGGGTGCACTTTCGGCTTATGTTAAGTTATGGCGGGAAAGGATTTTGTGACCGACATGTATCAAGTATGTACTACGTCCCATGGACATAGGTTAGGTTACGATAGGAAAGAGCCCCATAATTAGTTAATGCGAAGTTGTCTAGCTTAGGTTAAGGTTTCCAAAGGGTGGTCAATGGTCACCAATATGTGAAATGCTAGGAACTGTTGGATTAAGTTATATAATGGTGGGATAGGATTTCCTGGTTGACTTGGGTTGGGTTTAGGGTTGCCACCTTTTCAGGCTTTAAATAAAGTATTTCTCGACTAAAAGGTTAAAAAAAAAGTACTCAGCATAAAAATAAAGTATTTTATTTTTTGTTTTTAAAAACATATTTTTTGTTACACCTAGCAGCCAGTAACAAATTGCTGTCGCTCTTAAATACATTAATAGCCTCTAAACATGGCAAACAAAGATTTAAGTAAACTAAAAGTTCATTTTTAATTAGTTTTAATGAAGCTTTATTCCTGTCGTCCCGCCACTTTGCGTTCATAACAGAGAATACTCTTTCTGTAAATGCTGA